>NC_060141.1:190063463-190278463 GCF_021461385.2 Schistocerca piceifrons | reverse complement strand
GGTGCAACAAACCTATATTTAACGTTCGTTTTCTCTAGAATATAACAGCGACAGGTGCCGGGTTGGAGTCCTGGGAAGGAAAAAATTAATGTTTCGTCTCGTCATTTCAGTTAAAACATCTAGCTACTGCCGCAAAATTCCGATATGTCACATTTGACTGTGCTTCGATAGCAATCCGATTAGGTTCCGGGTTCGAATCCGTGTCCAACACACAGCTTTACCTCACGGCATTTCAAGTAAGTTACTTGTGAAGAAGCAATATTTAACATCTCTCGTCGTTCGTTAACAGGGACAATAGATGCTGGGTAGGAATTCGCGTCTGTTAAAAATGTTTGCGTTATGCAATTTAAAGTTGATATTTGCTAACTGATACTGTCTAAAATCGAGGTATATCACTCTCTGTATGCCTAATCAGGAATGACTGTTAGTGTCCGTCAGTCACGAAATCTTTGCTTAGTCTGCATGAGCTGGGTTTGAATCCAAATGCAGAACAAGACGGTTCGTCGTGTCATTTAATGTTAATACATATTCTCAACTAGCTGCTTGTGAATAACTTAAATTTTTAATGTCATTTTGTGTTAAATAGTTCAAATTGTTCAAATGGCTCTGAGCACTATGGGACTTAACTTCTAAGGTCATCAGTCCCCTAGAACTTAGAACTACTTAAACCTAACTAACCTAAGGACATCACACAACACCCAGCCATCACGAGGCAGAGAAAATCCCTGACCCCGCCGGGAATCGAACCCGGGAACCCGGGCGCGGGTAGCGAGAACGCTACCGCACGACCACGAGCTGCGGGCACATCAATAATAACCTCGTGTATTGCTTCAGTGACTGTTACCGTCTTGTTTGACACCGAGATGATGTAAACAACACAAATTCGGGTCCCTGACAGATAATTCTAGTCTCTTCAGGGACTTAGGCTTGTTTGGTTGTTGTTGTAGATTGGCATTCGCGAAGAATACTACTGTCGCAAATCCTGAGAGGTTTTCGAAACACATACGATACGGAGGGCTAAGAATAGTCTCTCAGTTTTGACCTTTAGAATAGTAGTTGCCGCGCGGTGTGGCCGCGCGGTCGAGTGCGACGTGTCACAGATTTCACGGCCGCTTCTGCCGGAGGTTCGGGTCCTCCCCCGGGCATGAATGTGTGTGTTGTCCTTCGAATAAGTTAAAGTTAGTGTAAGTAGTTTCTACGTCTAGGGACTGTTGACCCTAGCAGTTTGGTCCTTTAGTCATTAGAACTTAAAAAAGAGCACTAGCGGAAGGAATTGATAAAATCAAGCTTCTGCAGAACAACTGGAACTAATGAAAAAAAAAAGCAGCTATGGTTACACAATTTGAGCACTTTACTGCAGCAGTGCCTTGTTCGCACAGTAGTAAATACTGCCCTTACCATAATCGTAGCTGACGTATACAGCTCCCAACGTGAAACATGAAGAGTACGACCACCTTTCGCATGAAGCGACCATTTTGAACTGAAATACGTTTCCTAACTCAGAACCACTCCTTCTGTGATAATTATTGACAATATTTGATCGAGATGACAAGAAAATATTAAATGGATGTAGCAGATACAATGTAGCCCCACAACCGCAAATCATTCTCATACTAACACAGTTGCCAACAAAGGTGTACGACGTTGTGAGTCCTTGACTACGTTAGTGGCAAGAAGATTCCGTTTCCTTAGCAGGAATTCTTCACGAACGGATGCGGATGCATTGCAGTCCGAATGACAGGTATGGCGGTATGCCTACATGTCTAAAAAGAGCAGAAAACCTAATTGTTAGCCCTTTGAGTAATATTCCCACGTCTGTGACTCGTATCATGGTTAAAGCCCATGTATTACCACTGTTCGTGCTTACCTACATCATCAAATAACAGCAGAAACGGAGAGAAATACTTTCGGAGTATACGCCTTGATATTTGAATTCATTTTTGGATGTAGCAGATTTTATTTTTCAATAAAGCTATTGTTTCTATTTCCAGACAACATTTCATATCCTTCTTACTTCTGCGCAGCAGTTATTTTGCTGCCCACATGGGAAACCACGCCTACGACTACCACCGTCTCATTTCCTGACCTAATACATTCTGCATAGCCTTACGTAATTTTACTTCTGCTCATTACCCTTTTATTAAAGGCTATACATCAAGGAAAGAGAAATAACATCTACATGCAATGTTTACCGTGATGCAATCAAAAAATTGTGCTTATAAAAGTGCTCAGAACCGCTGAACGAGCCTTTCAATTTGCAGCACACTCCAGACCGAGTGAAACAAAATAATATTAAGAGGAGCAAGTTGACCATAGCGAGGGTTTGATGTAGTGCCGTGAAGTTGGACCAGTTTCAATCGAATT
This sequence comes from Schistocerca piceifrons, assembly GCF_021461385.2. Lineage (NCBI taxonomy): Eukaryota > Metazoa > Arthropoda > Insecta > Orthoptera > Acrididae > Schistocerca > Schistocerca piceifrons. The sequence goes on along the minus strand of NC_060141.1, from coordinate 190,276,099 downwards.
TAGTTCCTGATAGAACAAAATGTGATCTTGATACAAAAGCATCAGTGTACTCATATGGGAGCTCCTTCCGACGTGTAATTGGTAGAATACCTGGTCACGTTAGGTAACGTTTCGCTTGCGACCATCACTGATTTTAATTTCAGCCCATTCCTTGATGACGCACATTTTTTCATTGTTTCCGGCCTCAGATAATTCCTAAAGCGTTATATCGTGTGTTAGTCACACCGTAAGTTAGACACCCATAAAGCTCTGGCTTGCTTTAGAGCATCAAATTGAGCAGCGATTCGAAAATACAAAAGACCACTTCTGAAGAAGGGCCTGCTGGCAGCAGCACTGTGGGCAGTATCAATGCCCATGTTTTACGTCACAAGATACAGAAGTGATTTATATACATTTCGAAAAATTCATTTACTGAATGCTTTCGAGTCTGGTAGCGTATGGGAAGGGTGTTTTTGTCATGATGAAAAGTCGCGTAACGCAGATTTCACTAGTTTCGTTGGATTTGAGAATGGGAGTCAGTTTCTGGGTAGTCGAGTGATGTGATCATGGTCAAGACCGACTGCTATTTTCACACCACGGTGGCTGCAGCAGCGTTCCTGTTTCGTCAACACAAACACCACGTGTCTGGGCCCACTGCTCATGACGTCACATGCTGCGAGTGGCAGTGTCAAGAGGGCGCAGTGTTTTTTCAACATGTTACTCAAGTAATAAGTCAAATAGATTACATGGATATTATAAGTGGGACAGAAACCTTAATTTATCTTTCATTGCTTATTTGTGGGCTGACTTAAATGAACAACAGCATCGTTTAATATTTTGCCTAATGATTGTCAAGAATCACTGTTAAGAAAGAAACGACAAAGCATTTTAACGAAGTTTATATTTTTGTGTGTCAGATAACTGAAAAAAGATATTCTTTTATTTTGTTAGTCGTTGTTTCTCCACTGAATTGTAAATGGTTCTCTCTATAAAACGCATGGTAACGTCACAAGGGCGACAGTCGCAATGCAGTCGCAGTGGAATCGAGAGAGTAGGGTGCGCGTGGTTGCACTGATTGAGCATGGCAACTACTCGGCATCAGAAGCTGGAGAAAAGTGTGGAGTACCGGCAAGAACAGCTAGACGCTGGTGGAAAGACTACCAGGAAAGGGGCCATATAGGGCGGAAAAGAGGAAGTGGCCGGCGCCGTGTGTCTACTGCAGCAGATGATCATCGTGTTTTGGAGAATATACGTGCCAATCCATTCCTCAGTTGCCGTGGCCTGAAAGAGCTATCTCAGTTTCCCGGCAGCGGAAAGACTGTTGCGAGGAGACTGAAAGACGCCGAATTATATTGTCGGAGAGCTGCTGTAAAGCAGTCATTGACCGACTATCAGAGGATTGACCGCATGGCTTTTGCCGCACAACATATCGACTTTGACTGGAGCAGAGTCATCTTTTCGGATGAAAAAATATTTTCTTCCTGTAGCGACGCCCCTGTTCAGGTGAGACACGAAATTTTCTCTATAAAGTTATTAGTTTATGCTGTTAGTGACATTACATTTGTAGTAAGCACAAAATAATAAATATAAACAGTTCCCTATATCATGATTTTAGTAGTTCATCCCTCATCTGATAAGTAATTGTAACCCCTGAATTTGTGAATATTTGCATTAACACGCAAATGTTTTTTGCGTTAGGTATACCGCCCACGAGGACAACGCTTCCAGCCAATGTATATTAACGGAAGACAAAGAAGTGGACGGTTCTCTGTAGCTGTATGGGGCTATATTTCGGCTCATGGGGCAGGTCCTCTCTGGAGAATAGAAGGAATTCTCAACGGAGAGGCCTACATTAACATACTGAATGCCATTATGAAGCCGAGTGCTGAAATGCTGTACCCAGACGGTGAAATATATCTTCTGCAGGTGTGAACAGTGGACGTGTGGAACAATTAAGAGTATTTCCGGTTTCTCCTACGATTTATTCATTACTTTGATAGGCTCTACTTCTTATCGAAGCGACTAATCTACTTTGTCCGACGTATAATTTTGGTATCTCCACCTTGCTTTGATATTGATGGCCGTGAAATATAGCTTTCCCGGGCATCATCTTAGTCTCTTTCTTAGTGCCTCGTTCGATAATTGTATGTGTAAGGAAGACGCCGTGTATAAAAAACTGATATACATAAATTTTCCTACTTACCTTTTCTCTTCTTAGGCTTCTCTCCACAGTTACTTCTTACACGACTCTGCGATTCGTTTCTATCTCCGTCTACCTTGTTTTGGTCATTTTCCACAACATTCAGTATCCTGTTATCTGTAGGCGGACTATACTTTATTTTTTCAGATTCAGTCTTTCACTTCCAAAGAAAAGAGTACTCCACATCGTCCATTTTGCAGTGTGTTTCTATGTTTCTATCACTTGTATGTTTACTTGAAAGAATATTATTCGTAAACATAAATGGTTTGCTAGCACTTTTATTCGCTTTACTTTTGTTAAGCATCTATTTCTCTCTCATTCTGGTCCTGGCGTGGCTGAAGTGCTATACTTTTAATGCCATCAGTTTTTATTGCTGTGTTCCTATGTTTATTACTTTTTCTCATTGCCATTACCATTGGTGGTTGTTCTTACATTCCAGTGTTATTATCTTCTCGATTTTCGGGTAATACCTGCAAAATGTTGTTCATTTTGTTTCTAAATCTGGAATGATTAGGAAATTGTTAACAAATGTGATGCAGTGTATCTTTTCACAATTGAATTTAACTTTTAATGTTAACTGTTCCGTTGTTTGTATTGCTTCTGTAATATATATACACGGTGTTAAGGAAAGTGGTTTTCCATACTTTGCGAGTCGGTAGTATGGGCTAAAACAAGACAAACTGCATATCGTAAGAGCTACACGCACTTCTTCTGTACAAGAAAAGTGTTTTAAGTAGAAAGACAGATGTTTTTCACAGTGGTAAAGGTGAGGAAGTGCTCATTGCTCTTAAGATAATCATTTCAGACTCATTGCTCTTGTTTACTGAATATGTTTGTCTTATTTCTGTCCATCCTATCAGCTCTCGAAATATGGATTTCTTGTTTTTAATACCCTATATTCGAAGCAGATATGTAGACAAAGGACGTCCTCGCTTACTCATTTCCAGACGTCATATTCCCATTTTATTCCATTTGTATTGATTATTGAGCTAATCAACTCAATCCAGGCCAGTTTTTTATAATAGTAAAATTATACCTTCCATTTCGAACCATTCCTAAATCAATGAAGGCATTATTTCTTTATCGGTTCATTTCTTCTCTTTTAACTAGCAGCACATACGAACCTGTAACTGATTTGGTTGTTCTTACTTTGTTCCCGAATTGGCCTGCCCCAATAAACCGATCTATATTTCCTTTTATTAAAATAGTACGATATTCGTAGGTTTCTTGGAGGCATGCTGTACTTTTCACTGTTGACTGCCTTGACTGATTTTTCTCTTAAAGTTAAGCATGAGATAAAATATACTTTACAGTACTTTACTAACATTACAGTCATGATCTATAACATTTCCCCCAAGGTATACACTCTTTTTCTCCAGGTCACTTCTCGTAACTTAGAATATAACTGCGCAGTAAAGTCCACATGTAAAATTAAAATGTGTTCAACGTCTTCGTAAGTGCATTTCCTCACCTCCTGGCATGGGTGAATGATAACACATCTGTCAAACAGGAGAGACGAGGCCTGTATCACCAAATCCCAGGTCGTTCGCGCTGGTTTCTGCCAGCCACTTTGACATTGGAAGTGCGTGGTGACGGGGCTAGGAATCGGAGAGTGAACGTACTGGTGACGTAGTTTGAGGTTCCTTGTGTCTCAACCTAAAGCCGCTCACCCTAGTGTGCTTTCTGTCAGGAAATATCGTCCCCGAAAAGTGGACAGGATGGTTTTCTCATCCTTTGAAATTGTGTGATAGCCGGATCAGCACGTTTCCAGGATAGTACACAGTTGTTCATGGGTTCGAGATTTGTTTCTTGTATATCTTTTTCATTATTCATCCTTTACATTCAGTTTTGATATCAGCTGGCAACTGCCCGCATTGCCTTGATTAAAAATTATATGACAAAGAAACAAACTGTTTTCATGTTTAATATTCCGTAGGTGCATGCAAATATATGAATTGGGTTACGATTTGCAGATTTCTTGATCTTAGTCATAACAGCAACGTTGCATACACGAATTGTTCTTGAGCAATGAGCATTACATAAAGATACGTACTCGTAGTGATATTTAGTTCTCACTAATATGAAGGGAAGATTATTTTATTAACATTCCTGAAATCAGCCATTTACCTCAACTGCAGGCGTTTACTCCGAGCGCGGGGCCGCGTTGGCACGAGGTGTGAACAGGTGACGTCAGCGGCCACGGCCGCCTTCCGTAAATGCAACACATTGAGCGAACGAGCACGTGTAAAGTCCGTAGAGAATATCTCACTATAAAACAGATTTTTTTCTTCTATATATCTTTGACAGTGGATGTACAGAAGAAAGAATTCTATAGTGAAGGCAATCAATCGTTTTGAATAAGCGAAGCAGATTAGCTTTACAACCATGCAACGAGTCTAACAGTTCAACAGACTGCTGCACTGTATTGAACAACCTACACTCGACCTCATCATTACCAAAGCATAGGAGTGGTCTCGCGGTTCTAGGCGCTTCAGTCTGGAACCGCGCGACTGCTACGGTCGCAGGTTCGAATCCTGCCTCGGGCATGGATGTGTGTGGTGTCCTTAGGTTCGTTAGGTTTAAGTAGTTCTAAGTTCTAGGGGACTGATGACCTCAGATATTAAGTCCCATAGTGCTCAGAGCCATTTGAACCATATTCCGAAAGAAGGCCTACCTGTGTGTTATAACTGGCGCCTTAAACTGTATTACCATTCGCTCTGTATCCTGATCTCCGTCCCAGCACCCTCCCCTTGTCAGCATAGGTTTTTGTCAACAGCTATCAGCAAAGTATTTTGGACTGTGGAATCCTCCGAATGATTTATAGACCTGTAGCTTAGACTACACAGCCATTGCAGTTGTCGAATTTTTTCACAGTATGGAAATTAAGTATTCATAGTATTAGAAGTACTGAATTTCGAAATTAATGGATGATCATTTCTTTACAGGATCATAGCCCGATTCATAATAGCCTAGCAGTCCAGAACTGGTTCCAAGATCAGCAGAGAATAAAACTTCTTCCTTTCGTGCCAAAATCACCAGACCTCAACCCCATTGAAAATATGTGGGCGGAGGTTACGAGGTCGTTACCACCTGGGTCAAGGAATTCGGAAACTCTGTGGGAAAATATAGAGAATACATGGTGGGAGATCAACGATCATCTCAACCTCTCGAGGAATTTAGCCTTATCACTTCCCAGACGCCTTCGAGCAATTATAGAAAACGAGGGAGGATGGGTAGGGTACTGAAAGAAAAATAAAGGTCAAACCAGTTGCGTGGTCCTAAAGTGTTCCGGAAACCTACTAAAGCTAAATGGTCCCTGTGTATTCTCATTAAATGTGTCACTGCGTGATTCTTCCACATAGCAACTACTAATTAAATTCTTTACTCAAGGAAATAAATAAACAAATGTATGCACAACGGATAAATGTTTGATTTTGTAGTATTAACCCCAAATTTGGTACACTGTTAATCACCTGACGGTGTTTAAAGAAAAAGCGTAAGTAACCGGAATCGTAACTGGACCTGCATAACAACTCCTCCTCCGTTCTACAATCTATTTCGTTTCATTCTGTCTTACTTTCATCTCTCAAAACATAATAACGGTATTACCAGTAACATACAGGATTAAATTCCCTAACAGATGATCTTGTAACAGCTCATATAAAGATATTTCTACTTCCTATGGTTTCTTACGAAGATAACCATTGTCTCACCTACGGGAAGGAACGAAGGATAGCCCACAATGCTTGATTCATAATGTCACAGCCACACACTATCACTCTTATTACCATTGGACAAAGCAATGATCGTATCTCAACGCGGACTAGTTCTAGAAAAATTCTGTAACTTCTTCAATCACTGTCTCATCCCAAAAACACCTCTCACTTATCGATGTGCCTCGATGTTAACTAAGTCTCGCGTGGTTGGAAAGTTCGCGCGGTCGCGATTCTGAATTTTACGTTCCGCTCATATTCGTGCGCGGCACGTTATTCCAACTGAAAAAAAAACCTCCACAAGTTACTTAGACTGATTTCCTAATAATATCTCGAGACCATTAAATAATATACCATCCAAAACCTCCCTTCCAAAAGATACATAAATACACACACAGAACTTTTCACAATACTTACAGTTCGTGTATAGATTGCATAGCATGGCTACACGAATTACTGTTATGCTGGTTCCCCTTTATTTAATTCAGGAAACCGGTCTCACTGATTCCCACGTATCTTTCAAATCCTGTTGTTCTAAAAATCAGCTTCACACGTAAATTTCTACTGACTCATTTCACAAAACGTGACTTCTTATTCTTTCATATTAAATTAGCAACCTTTCCTTCATCCATGAATTTCAGAAACCCGTCAAAATACGAATTGAAACACATGCAAGCTACAAATGGCTTCTTTGAAAATTAATTTTTTCAGATCAAAATTAAGAACATTACTTTCTACCATGAATTTCTCGTAGCAGCTCGATTAGTTGAAGCCACGAGTTAATATGTTCCTGCACTTCCAGATCAGATTTTGATACAAACTAACCAACATCATGAATTGAAATTGACCATTACTAAAAAATTATGGTAAATCAACACATTCCTACTTATAAACTAATGGTTCCGAGCACTCACAAATGGTTCAAATGGCTCTGAGCACTATGGGACGTAACTTCTCAGGTCACCAGTCCCCTAGAACCTAGAACTACTTACACCTAACTAACCTAAGGACATCACACACATCCATGCCCGAGGCAGGATTCGAACCTGCGACCGTAGCGGTCACGCGGTTCCAGACTGAAGCGCCTAGAACCGCACGGCCTCGCCGGCCGTCCTCTCAACCCAGTCGACGTATATTTAGGATACGATAAGTGGGAAAAGTGGGTTTTCATACATTATACCAAAATAATAAACTCATTCAGTTACTCTGATCAATTTCCTTAACACAGCAGGTTGATTCAATAAAAATTAACAGCTCAGATCGAGCGTCTGATAACACATACCTGATACCTGACGTAGCAAGGTATTCTAGCAATTACATGTGGATAGTAAGTCCTGTGTGAATATGCTGATATTTTTGTAGTGACAGCGCCTTTGGGTTATCGGGAAGTAAATTCGGAGGAATATGGCCAAATTAAGGGCGCTGCGTTGACAGTGCCCACGCTCAGTATGAAGAGCCTGCTGCTCTTCCTGTTATTTTGTTTCTTTCGTTCTGAGGTGTACCACGAAGTAAAGTTCTCATCCGCTAAGCGATTTTCGCTTCTATTCGAAAAGCTTCTTGAGTAACCCCCCAGTGAACATTACATAGAGATGATACTTATACTTTTTGAAATATGGACATATTTCTAAGGATAACGAACTGTAGTCGAAACTAAACCAGATGATGCTGAAGGAATTAGGGTATGACATGCGACAGTGAGAGTGGTAACCATTGTTTGCTATGTGGGAAGCAAGACACCTGAGGCCTTCAGTTGTAACTTGTATGTCAAATGCAATAACAAGAAATCCTTTTTGATGGGGTAAGGATGCTAAAATGATATATGTCTGAGGTTCAGGAAACATTATCTGAAAGTATATGACAGGCTTCCTGCTATTATGTAATGTCGCTTGCTTTCAGTAAACATATAGATAACCCATAGCAGGGCTTTCTCGTCATCCGAATCACATCAATGGGAATAGCCATCAGAGGGTTATTACTAAATTGTAGGCACATGGCCAAAAATTTGGAGAGCAGAATCTCTCGCGACAGATTGGATGTCTGGATCCTATCATGAAATATTCAGGCTACGAAAACACGTTCTTCTTGCTGTCAGCGTGGTCCTGACTGCAACGTTGTAGGCATCACTTGGCAATCCTGTAGGCATAACAATGATTTGCAGCTGTGGGACAGATTTATTCTGCTAAATTCGCCTGACGTTTTCTTGTCTTCTCTATGAAATATTCTGAATATTTTGTGAATACAAGGTCATTTCATGCAGAAGCTACCCCTTGTCTCATCTTTCATTTTGCGAGTTTATCAGTTATATACTGCAGCCGCGATTGTGGCAATGAGAGTGTTTATGCTGGAATTCCTTGGCAGCGTAGTTGTAGTGACTTTATAAAATGGTAGTTGCCTCCGAAAGCTGTTCCAGGTTTGCTGCAAACGATGTATCAATTCCTTTCAGTAAATTTTAAATCAGGTGATACCTGTCACATGTAAGTGTGTCCTAACAAGTTCGCAGAGGTTGCCATGATCGTAGACCTAACTGATCTTAAGTCACATCAAAATTACTGACAAAATTACTGAACAGATTCGAAGCATCTGTAAGAGTCACGAATTTGTACTTTTTTTAATCAACTTGGTCTGAAACAAGAGGGAAAAAACTACAGGGACAATGACTAAGTTTGTCAGTATACATTATCTGTGGTAGATCTGGAGGTGAAAACGTACGAAAAAGTACAGCTGCGCTTTTGCGAACTGCTTTTTTATTTTCGCATCAATAGTGTTGTGAACCCACCATCTGGTATCGATGCATTACATTAGCATCCATTATATATAATCATTTTGATAGTACACCGGATATTATAGATGAGTAGGACACAAGACGGGACGTATATAATGTCCGTTTGACGTCAACAGTGTGTAACATTTTACTTTTTTTGAATAGGACAATGTTGCTCTCCAATCATTTTAGATTAGTTACAATAAGCTTAAGCTGCAAGAGAATGCGCTTGTATTTTTCAATATGTGATCTGTTATCGGTTTGAAGGTCTTCCATTACATCGGCAACTTAGTGGAGCTCCTCCGAGGTCTCTCTGGAGTAGGGTGCAGATAGCAATGTGAAAGCCGCGAGCTTCATACTGTTAGTACGATTGGGACTTGGTATACTCTTGACGACGTTTAGCACCTGTGCGGTCAGTAACCCAATTTCAAAATTCATGTTGAGTAATCCTGCTCCATTCAAATAATATTGTCTTTTTATATTGATAAGTAATCTGGATAGTCGTCACGTTCATGTGCCATCTACATCGCAAATTTAATGTTACGATTCTAACAAGTAACCTGCAATACGTTTTGTATTTCATAATCGGAACTATCTGCATTAACAGTCATCAGAGCAGTGTCAGGGAACAGACTGCAGCACTGCCTTGGTAGCTACTTGGAGACCTGCTTGAGTCGTGTTCTAAGGTTCACATTATATTACACTAGCGAGAAGTATCGACTTTTCCTTTTTTTCTGCAAACATCCAGAACTAAATTCAGTAACAAAATGCTAAGAAGATTTTGCATTGTGCCAACTCAATGATCAACCTATTTTTATAGATTTTTATTTTCACAGCCATTCTCGTTCTGCATTGCAATAAACTTCATTCATCATTTGCTTGTTCTTGTTACGATTATTATTGTCATTCTCTCACTCGCAAGAGTTTTCACATTCCTATTTGCTATCGATGCACATGAAGAGTGGCTATGAAAGAAGGGAATACTGAATGTTACGTTATGCAAAATACACTCATTTACTTCTACTTCTCGTGATCAACGCTACAGGAGAAAAGAGATACATAAAGTTGACAATGGAGGACAGATATGCTGGCACAACTCTGCAACTATTCCTGTTGTTTTAACACAGCGTTACCAGATAAACAGGTGCTGCGGAATCGAAAATGTAGTACGGACTTTGCCACAGTAGCAGAGAGCTGCTAATTTCGGACCATGACCGTGGATTACCCTTCGGTCAGCTGCTGGTTAGAGTGTTGCAACTGTAAATGGATGACTTTGTTTGATAGTCTTGTGCTGATGTTGTCTGAATAAATTATGCCATTGGATAAAAAACGGTTTAGTTTTGAGACCTAACCCTCGAGGGGAGAAGGCACAGTGGTCTGCTTCATGAATTCCAAGCAAAAAACACAAACAATACAGGAAGGGTTCAAACAACTACTTTCATGCAGAGACACGCATTTGGAACCTGTTCATCTTTAAGGGCCAAACAAGAGCGTAACATTACGGAAACAATAATCAAGCTACTTAGTATATAATAGAGCATACAGATTTCAAGGAGGAAACGTATGAAGATGCATACTTTCTCGTTATCCATATGTCTGGTATATCTTTCGCGTTAACGAAAGTAATATCCCGTTTTACCTCTTCTTACGTGTCAAATGAAATGAATGCCATGAGGAATCGAATATTTGTTGACTGAGTCTCTTCTTGCTTCCATCCCTACCAACATATTTCTTCATTGTCGTGGTAATCATTACATTCTATACGTTGCTGCAAAAGATTGCACGTGGATACATTCGACATCGAGGAGCAAAGCGTTTAATATCTTACATTATATTCCGTTCAAATACGCTTCCGATGTATTTTTACTTCGATTGAATTTTGAGGTGATTACGAACGTTACGGAAAATTATCTCACATGCTTTACGCTGAATGAGGAACACTGAACCATCCGTTTTGCTTTCCCAACGTTGAAATGATATGTCAGCGTCAACAGCCTTCTTCCACGCCGGAGGGTGAAACGTGTATCATTCTGGATTAATGATGATTGAAAGCCTCAAATGTATACATAGCCCACAAGGCGACGTCAGAAACTGTCAGGGGAGAACGCCGCAGGAAAACCGAACGTGCACGCGCGTCTCCCCTCTGAAGAACCGTATCGGAGAATCACGGCAAGCATTTCGCTGAAGAGCTGCCTCGTAAGAGAGGCGAGAATTGGCACCGTCGTAGCAAGTATTTGTCAACACTGTGATAGAGCATTTACTTCCGGGTGTAGCCCGGCATTACTTCGCTAAATTCACTTGACATTCGTTTTCCACATCGAAGACTCATACGATATAATTCACTGTAAGATGAGACACCTATAAAGTGTATTTAATTTCTGGACTCCAAGAACGGCGTTCTTCACATACATAACACCTGTTTGTGGGTTTAAGGTTGCGTTTTGAGGCTCAGGCAATATCGCAATGACTATCGTGGGCTTGTTGCCGGCAGTGTGTCGTTAGCTCAGTGGGAAAAAAAAAAAAAAAAAAAAAATGGTTCCCTTGTGTGCTGCGATGCTTGGGCTATATGAGATTGCAGTTCCAATCTCGATGAAAGCTGCTGAGTACAACTTTTCAATTTTAATTAATGGAGTTGCAAACTGCTAGTAAAAATTCCTTATACGAAATCTGAACAATGCCTTTACACACCAATCTTCGTGCAATTTCAACTTAGTAAATTATGTTAATATCATGGATGTCTGCTTTCCGAATGCCAAGATGCTTCACTGTAAAATGGTTCCTGAAAAGATTCAAATTGACTGTCAACGATACGAATTTGAGCTTTGTTCGTCATATATCACTTCCGATCAACGTTAAATAGTTCATGAAACCATATATGGAACACCAAATGTGCAGTGTTCCTGCACTGCTACAGAGCATGCGTTGCAAGGTATTCACACAATTTATCACATAGACTTACCATAAGGAATGAAACAAGACTGTAATACACTTTACACCACAGACGCTCACTCTGGCTTGACGAAAACATCCGAATATTGACCAAAAGTTGCACAAATAATTGACTTTGAAAGGGAAAGAAACGAGGTATGAAGCAGTTATTAATTGATCGAATGTAATGACGTGGTTTAATTTCGTCCCAGTCTATAAACTTAATTTCGGGCCATACTCCGCTCTCACCGATTAATGTAATATAATACCCGTTTACTAATCACGGCGTCTGTCTCCGTTCTTTTGAGTGTGAATGGAAATCGTAGAAATTTTCTGTGGAGCAACATTTAATAATAAAGCGTTTTAAATCATCAGAAGCGATGAGCGGTAGCAGGCGCTTTCGATAAAGAACGGGGGAGTGCAACGCCGCAGCTGTCGCCACGGCCACTGCCGGTAGCCAGCAAGTGGATCCCGGAGCTTTGCCGATTACGGCGTCCAGAGGAGGACAGTCTGCAGGAAATCTGCCGCAAAATGGTTACTGGACAAAATTTTGATATCGGTGTGTCAGAAAGCGAAATAGATTGAATCTGCGCTACTATTACATTCACGTGTTCAGTATTCAGGCAGAAGAGGCTATAAAAATATTTTATGCCAGCTGCTCTCGATCCACTGACATTATGAACAGAAACAACGCACGCTACCGCTAGACCACAGGTGCAATCAGCCATAGTTTCTCCATCATGGGACAAGTTTTCCTCCAGGAAGTGCCGCAGTCTACAGTGTTGCCAGATTGTGCAGCTTACCGGACTTAGAGAAATAGCGAGGTGGCCAGTTTTATTGTCCCATGTCGCGATCGGCGCGGACTTAGCCTCTGAAGCGGCCGGCCGCCGGTCAAGTTTTATGTCAAAGAGTGTACATGTCTTAGGTAACAATGGGCTAGTTATGACGTAGCAAAGGAGTTATAGTGTTAATAGTGATTTTTGTTTATGTTAGTTCTCGTGTCTCGAGTCATGTTGTTGTACAGCCATGCAGAATCTAAAAGTATAACTGTGGTATTGTGCAGGTTTGGCCACGCAGCACTGTGACAAGGGCAGCAATCTGAGAGGTGAGCCAATCCGGATTTTACATGGCGGTGGCGGTCAGACAATGGTAGGAGGCCCAGACGAATGCTGACGCTGCGCCTACATTAGCACAAGCGGCAGAAAGAACAAACATCTTCAGAAGACAACTAATCCAGGCCACTTGGGATGCTGCTTGCTGTCAACGGCAGCCAGTCGCAACTGCAGGCGTTGAGGCATGATGCTGGTATTGCGCTGTTGTCTTTCTCGCACTGGATAGCGTCATAATAGCTAGGTTTCGGCTCTGTAACTTTGGGCTTTATTGGGCATCCACATATTTGTCTGTATCAGACCCCCTGCTGTCGTTACTTCCAATGACAGCTCCTTAATTAGGATACACACATGTGGACCCTACTCTACTTCATTTCATATGTTGTTGCTCATGAGCTCTCAGTAATTCTCTGTCTTAGTACAGGCGAGTTAACCCTATGGGTGTCACCAGCCCGGGTGAGACTCTACACTCAGAGAGGCCAACATCAGAAATAATCCTAATGCCGATGCTGGCAGCCACGACTAATGGACGCAGTTACACAATTGCTACTGCTGCCCTTGATAGCGCTGGCCTAGAATGTGCCTATGGCTGTCCAGCCCTTTGCGCCTAATGCGACAGCAATGGAGACTGGGCCTCACTCGAACACCATATACAGCAGAGCACAGCTGTCTGACTCACAACATTCTATCTAAGGGTAGTGAACCACGCCCTTTTGTGTGATCGTGTGATAGTGACATGCACCTCTAATTTCCTTGACATACTCGACAAAAGTCTCAGTGTACATTAGTACTTTCGTTGTTTTCTTTACAGAAGACTCTGCACAACTGTTCAAATGGGTCTGAGCACTATGGGACTGAACATCTGAGGTCATCAGTCCCCTAGACTTAGAACTACTTAAACCTAACTAACCTAAGAACTTCACACACATCCACACATTCGAACCTGCCACCATAGCAGCAGCGCGGTTCCGGACTGAAGCACCTAGAACCGCTCGGTCACAACGGCCGGCTGCACAACTGTACTATGTCCCCTTTATCAAGAGCACTAAAACCGTTTGCGATATATTGTTCATAAATGTAGCTCATTAGGGCACTAAAATGCTCATGTGTGTAACAAGAATCTTGCCAAAATTAATTCTAACCAAAGGCCATGATTGATACAATGTGATCATTTCATATCCATATTGTAAAACAAAATTTGCTTTAGTATGCTACTGTTCTCTGTATGCTTTGATGTAACCTAAGATGTCTTTGCAATATTATTTTAATAATATCAGATTTGCCCAAACCATGTGTACGATGTCAGTCAACATCACACTTGTGAAGTTTGACTGTTGCATGCTAGATAACTTACCTAACATCATTTGTATGCCTACAACTTAACTCTCCATGATGTAATTTGTATCACATTTTTCTCAGTAATGCACTTAACGCAAACCCATTTTCTTCACCTCTAACTTCATTTTCGAAGACTTATTGTTCATCATGTTCATGTAACCAATCTAATGGTCAGCTCATTCTTTATGCCTATCATTCCAGAGGCAGGAGATTATATGTGTCACCTCTTTCAGTAAGCAATAGAACTTCCAGATTATCAGAGAATTTTTCGGTCACTCTGTAACGCCGGAAATGCATATCCTCCTATTTCCATCTATTGTACTATTATTTTTTTCCTTGTTTTGTTACCTCAAGATATGACATTTCTGTCTCTTTACATATTGTAATTGTTTTACTGTTTGTATATATATATTTATGCACTTATGTCGATGTATAATTGGTTTGTTGTGTAAAGAGTATTTGTATTTTTACGCTGGGTCTTGCCTAGGGAAAACTGCTATCGGACGATTACATCGATAGGTCGTGTGAAGAATCAAAGTGTGTAGGATCTTTGGTAGTGAACTCTGCCGCGTGGAGCGCGGGCTGAGCAGTCGGAGTCTGGGTGGAGTAGCGAGTGGAGCAGGTGTGTTGTGTGACGCTCCCGCGAGTTGCCGCGCTTTCGGGGTTTGGCAGCATGTAATTGCGCTCGACTCGCGATGATAGTTTCTGACATGGTGTCGCGGACGGGAAGCATTAGCTGGCGCACATCAAGAGCCCGTTTCGCCTGGTGACCGTGTCGAGAAGAAGGCGCGCCAACATCCAGCTTCTGCAACAGCGACGGCCGACAATGAGTGACTGTCGCCACCTCCTCGATCGACGGCTTCAAACCTTCAATCAACCAACAAGGAAGACTAAAAGCACGTAAAGTTTCAGAACTGTATGGCAGACCTCAGCTTTTCAAATTGTTCCATTTGCCTCGCAAAATTACAGCAACTTAGCATGAACCTTTGTTGCTCATTGTCCCAATTGCATTGCCAAGCAGGGTCCCTTCCTTTTCCGAAATGAACCCGAGTGTCGTTGAAATTCAAACGCCAGCATTAAAATAATATAATTAGATTTCACTGCTTTAATTTCAAAGTTCAGTAGCTGGCTACAATATTTAGGTTACACGAGCACAAATTTAGAGTGCGAGTTTTGTTAGCATATTTTAGCTTACCTGTGACTGCAGCTCAGCTTGGTACGTACTAAATTTTACTATTGTTAATAGTTCAGAATCATTTAATTCAAGTTCAAAGTAAAATCTCTTGTTTCTAAATTGCGTAGAGTCAAGTTGCTTTTGAAATGATTGTTGAGGTAGTCCAAGACTAACCGTATTTTACTGGATTTCGATGTGCTTCAGAAAGAAAGCTCACTGTTAACTTCAGTCACTAAATTAACTTTCGATTTTCCGGTTTTATTAATTCTTTTGCTAAATTAAGTCAGAGTGTAGCGAAATTTATTACTTCTGACAAACTTTCAGTTTTCACACTACACGTGTCAACCTTCAGTTGCCACGCTTCTAGTGTTAATTATATGTGTAATAACCTTTCTTTTTCAGTTACTATAGTAATTGTCCTTAGGACTGGCGACCGTGATTTCCCCAAATCTCAAATATCTAATTACCGCTAGTTAATTGTTAACGTAACGGCCGCACATTTACTTTCTTTATTAACTTTACCCCTTTTCAAAATTAATTTCCACCAGTTTCATTTGCATTTTTCCTTTCATTTAGATGTAACCCTTTCCTCCCTCTTTACCGATAGATTAACTTCGGTGACGATTGCTTTTCCCAAATTTCCATTAGGTACACGCGGTTTAATTTTTCACTGTCATTAAGGTCGATAAGTGAGGGGGGAGGTTACAACTCTTCTACTTGAAAGAGGCAGAAATTGTAACTTAATGAAACAAGACTAGCATGGATTTTGAAGTCGTCTAAATAGATCTTCTGCCACCTTTGTATACTATACACATCTTTGAAAAACAGTAAACCTACAATGAGGCCAGAGTCCTAGCTGATAACTTTGTATTAAACTGTACGCTGCACAATTAGTAATTGTACTAGTAAGCATTCCTTGTTACGTTGGTATTGTGGTACTTGTTAAGTCTGCTGGCGCAGATACTGTGTGCCATCAACATTACGCTAGCTTACATTTATTCCAATTGTGTGCAGGAGAGGCCTATCCTGTGGTTAAATGTGAAGTGTTTATTCTGCTTCCATCCCTGTTATACCATTCCAGGCTGCACATTCCAGTGTTTCATATGGGTGCCACGACCAATCTTGATAGGTGGTAGTTTTCTTTTTCTTTGTATTAGAAATTTTCCTTGGAGTTGTTCCACAACAGTGCTTCAGCAAGACAACTCCCACTCAAAATTCTATTGTAAGGGGGAGGTTATGAAAGGTTACAAGCCATCTGGCTTGCCTCCTTCCATTTTTACTAAATTTATCTGCGCCTTGTCACGACTGGCGAAATGCAGGACACTTGGCTGCATCTATTTAAAATCTCAGTACGTTGATTTATTACAGGAAAATGTATTTTTCAAAATTGCAGTGGTCATCAGTAAAGGGACTAATAGTTGCAATCTGTGAATAAGTGAAAAGTACACAGATCTGCTCTGAATGTGGCAAGTGTGTCGTGGGTACTCAGAACTTCGTGCTGGCTTTCGCATGTGAAGTGGCCACCAATGGAAGCTTGTGGAACCTACTAGTCCTTTCGCTCAGTCTAGGTTAGCGGCCTGGGGCATGACTCGCCTCTTGAGATGGTCTAGGGCAACAGATTCAAGTGCTTGCTGGGACACAACAACTTAAGTGGAAAACTGGAAGTCTTGAAATGCGGTTTGCCCTCGGTAAGTTCAGTAGCGTTAAACTACGCTCTGATTCGCCTATCACCGGCTGACGTCAGCAGACGGGAGTTTCTAGGACAGAGTAGCGAGGGAGATGTACTCTCACTGTCCCGCAACTGACGTATTCTGGAATGAGGGTTTGTTAAAGGTGGCATTGACACGTTATTGCTGGAAAAGACTTACATTTTTCCTGATTGGCGTTTGCAGAATGATTGTGGCAAACTGCCGTGTTGGGAGCTGGTGGAAGAGGGTTGGGTTGTTTAGGGAAGGAGACCAAACAGCGAGGTCATCGGTCTCATCGGGTTAGGGAAGGACGGGGAAGGAAGTCTGCCGTGCACTTTCAAAGGAACCATTCCGGCATTTGCCTGGAGCGATTTTAGGGAAATCACGAAAAACCTAAATCAGGATGGCCGGACGCGGAATTGAACCGTCGTCCTCCCGAATGCGAGTCCAGTGTGCTAACCACTGCGCCACCTTGCTCGGTGCTGGTGGAAGAAAAAGAGACACACTTGGGTTGATTGTAGATAGACATAGGTCGCTGGTCCAGTCGTCGTGGCGCTTGTAGATGTCCGAGTACTGACGAGCGATATTCAGATTCTCCACTACGACCATGGTCCTCCGACTTGCCGCCACAGCAGACTGGTGAGAGTATACAGCAGCACGAGCGTACTAGATGGGGTTAAGGTTTACATAGGAAGCGTACCGTTCCCATAGTTCCGTTAAACCCGATTCATACCTTACTATTGTTTGATGTGGTATTCAATCGATCACTGGTGTTTCTAAATTAATCGTTGGGTTGTATTGGATTAACGGTTTAAAATGCAGCTAGGATACGGTAGCCATCCTTCGCTTGCCTATCTTGAGAGTTGTCGTCAGCAATTAACTTTGTTTTTTCGTAGAATGTTGATGATAATACTTTGCAACATTTTAATACAATAAATAATCGGTTTATGTTTCATTTGCATCTTAATTTGAAGGTACACGTAGTTTCCTTAATTCACTGACTTATTCTGCTGATTGACAGCGATTTCGTTGCTTAATTTACAGTTAACATGTAGTCTTAAGGGGAGTATGACGGGAGACTGGGTAGGTCCATTACTCTGACAGGTTTCACGACCACACACCAGAATGCAAAATAGAAATTGTAATATCTCGGTGCGTAACAAGTGATAGGTGGAGAGCGATGTGTGGGCTACTATCCAAGTGGTGACAGATCTCTTACAGGCAAGGACTGACTTAAAATCTAGCGTTGTGATTCTTGGTGAGGAAAAATGGTTTGGCGCTGTTTATCGGACTGAGTACTAGTCTACTAGTTTTCCAAACGTCTGCGACTGTTCGACACAGAATCCTGTGCTCCAGACTGTCTGGTTCACTGTACATGTTCCAGGCGTCTGTCCTGATCGGGTGTATGCGTGCTAGTTTTTCATTGGTCGAGAACATGCTGCTGACAATCTTGTGCTACGTGCTGGCGACTTCTGGTGATAAAAATCGTGCTGAGGCATAAAAAACAGTTATGAGCTATGGTACGATTTGCAACAAACCACATAGATTTACCGAGAAATAATTTTTTGTAATCGGGGCAAGACTTTATGCTCACCCTATATTATTATTCAGACTTAGTTATAAATGAGAGCCTTCAAAAACACTGTAATAAGAAACCTTACAGGAGAAAAACTAATCTTCAAATTTCGCTAACGAAGACTGTTTCAGATGTGTGGTGATGGAACTGTAGCTTTGATTTTTGCTTGTACAACCATGTTTCCCTACCTAACATTCATTATCTCTCTGGTGCTGTTGCTGAGAACTCGAGACGCTCAGTTATAGCTGCTTACGACAAAACTAGGCATTTGAGCTCACTGCTGTAACATGAACAACAAGAAAATTGCTGTCACAGCACGAAAATTGTGATCATCCTTGTCACAAAAGATATTTCTCAGCATAGTTTGCTTATATTTTTAGTTGCTGAAGATTCGAGGAGTTCAGTTACAGGCTAGTGCTATACCTGATATACCTTAGCAATACGTGAGCTGGTTGAGCTAGCTCATATAGACTACTAGACGGCTAGCCCGGTTCATAGTTCATTTTGAACAGGTCCAGTTGCAAGTTGCCTATCTAATGGTTTTCAGGGGCAACAAAAATTTTATTTTCGGTACTTCATGTAACTACTGACGGAATTCAAAATTTAAAATACTATCACTATCTACTCATTAAGAGGTATAATCTTATGTTAAATGTTTAACATGTGCAACGCCAAGTCCACTGTCAAATGGTTCAAATGGCTCTGAGCACTATGGGACTTAACTTCTGAGGTAATCAGTCCCCTAGAACTTAGAACTACTTAAACCTAACTAACCTAAGGACATCACACACATCCATGTCCGAGGCAGGATTCGAACCTGCGACTGTAGCGGCCGCGCGCTTCCAGACTGTAGCGCCTAGAACTGCTCGGCCACCCCGGTCGGCCAAATCCACTGTCCAGTCACATTAATGCACTGACCATAACACTTCCTCTCTTCTATTGTTGCAGGGTGTTTGCTTTCAGTCTGGTGGATCAGAAAACGTGACTCACCTGAAAAGACCACCTGTGACCACTCAAGGGACGTCTAATTGCGGTATTGGTGTGCAAATTCCTGCCTTCATCACTGATGGACAGAAGTCAGCATGGGTGTACAAACCAAGTGCCTGCTGTGGAGGCCCACACGAAGCAACCTTCATTGAATGATCTATGAGGAGTCACGTTGATAGCCCGTTAGTTCATTTGGGTAGTCAGTTGCCCCGAAGTTGCACGTCTATTCATCCGTACAGATATCTGCAGCTGTTGTTCAACCCCGTATCTACAGCCTGTGATGCGCCACTGTTGCCTCAGCGCCGGTTTGGGATAGAGCCATTTTGTCATACATGGTATACTTTTACCACAGCAGCACACCAACAGTCAAAGTGTTTTTCACATGATATCTTGCGAACCATGGATGAAGGGTATCAGACGGATGCCATATTCCTTGACTTCCGGAACGCGTTTGACTTGGTGCCACACTGCAGACTCCTAACTAAGGTACGAGCATTTGGGATTGGTTTCCAAGTATGTGAGTGGCTCGAAGACTTCTTAAGTAATAGAACCCAGCACGTTGTCCTCGATGGTGAGTGTTCATCGGAGGTTAGGGTATCATCTGGAGTGCCCCAGGGAAGTGTGGTAGGTCGCTGTTGTTTTCTATCTACATAAATGATCTTTTGGATAGGGTGGATAGCAATGTGCGGCTGTTTGCTGATGATGCTGTGGTGTACGGGAAGGTGTCGTCGTTGAGTGACTGTAGCAAGACACAAGATGACTTGGACAGGATTTGTGATTGGTGTAAAGAATGGCAGCTAACTCTAAATATAGATAAATGTAAATTATTAGAGATGAATATGAAAAAGAATCCCGTAATGTTTGAGTACTCCATTATGAGAGTAGCATTTGACACAGTCACGTCGATTAAATATTTGGGCGTAGCATTGCAGAGCGATATCAAGAGGGACAAGCATGTAATGGCAGTTGTGGGGAAGGTGGATAGTCGTCTTCGGTTCATTGGTAGAATTTTGGGAAGATGTGGTTAATCTGTAAAGGAGACCGCTTATAAAACACTAATACGACCTATTCTTGAGTAGTGCTCGAGCGTTTGGTATCCCTATCAGGTCGGATTGAGGGAGGACATAGAAGCAATTCAGAGGCGGGCTGCTAGATTTGTTACTGGTAGGTTTGATCATCACGCGAGTGTTACGGAAATGCTTCAGGAACTCGGGTGGGAGTCTCTAGAGGAAATGAGGCGTTCTTTTCGTGAATCGCTACTGAGGAAATTTAGAGAACCAGCATTTGAGGCTGACTGCAGTACAATTTTACTGCCGCCAACTTACATTTCGCGGAAAGACCACAAAGATAAGATAAGAGAGATTAGGGCTCGCACAGAGACATATAGGCAGTCATTTTTCCCTCGTTCTGTTTGGGAGTGGAACAGGGAGAGAAGATGCTAGTTGTGGTACGAGGTACCCTCCGCCACGCACCGTATGGTGGATTGCGGAGTATGTATGTAGATGTAGATGTAGAAACATCTTAACCAGTCACGAAATGTTTCCATTCCTGGGCTTAAAGTCAATGATCATGCCCTTCTGGACATCGGATAAATCGCTCAGTTTCCACAATACGGCAATGGCTGCACTGTTTTTGCATCCCCCCCCCCCCCTACACGCTTTATACATCCTCCACTTCTAGTGCTGTCACCTACTGCCTGTCGATGGTTATTACATGTTGACTTCAAACACAGGCAGTGATCACATTAATGTGACCGGATTTAGTATTTAACACATTAACTCATTTGTAAAGTAATTAGACATTTGAAGCTGTTTTATTTATGGGATTTAGATTTTTTAAGTATCTGGAGAGCGGTTTTATTACTTTAATAGACGTGGTTAACTATAAAGAAATGGTTAACACTTGAGCAGCAGTGCAGTGTGCCTAAAATAGTGGCCGCCGCCCAGCTCACCGAGTGTTGGTAACCTCCTAGCGGCACCTGCGGACAGCGTGCCATCTGCAGCAGCCGCAGCAGGTTGGCGGCTTCCGCAGTCTGCGCCTGCACGGCTTCGTGCCACAGGGCTGCCATGCTGTCGCAGCGTGCACGGTTCAGGCTGCACACCGTTACCGCGGGGAAGGGCAGCGCCACTGCGGGGTCCGCCGTCAGCCGCGTCAGCACCGGTCGCTGTGCACACCGGCATACTCGTCGAAGGGTGCCCATCATTCGATAGCGGATTAAAGAAAATGAAGCACTTAAGGCTAAATGCTAATTCAGAAACAATTGCAATTAGTGCGTGCAGATGTTATATTTGATCAAGTGTGTTCAAAAAATTACGTAATGAGGATACAAGACATAAAGATACAATTGTCACCCCAAAAAATATACCAACAGAAACAAAATCACAAGACCAAGAAGAAGTTGTGGAATATAAACGAAAGTTGGTAGGCGGTTGTCTACATCCGAAAGATGATGCCTGTTAAAATTTAAAGGCAGTCGCATAAGAGTGGCACTAGTAGCGTCATTATGAGGATGCAAATCAGGTTTGCATTAAATACACGTTGTCATGATCGTGAGCGTTAGTTACCTGAACATGCTGAGTTCACGTTAGTCACGAATGCCTTTAGGGCGACAAAGGCAGTTTGAACGAGGTCGTGTAATGGAACTACGACAAGCTGGATGTTCATTTACGATACTGCAAAAATACATGGCAGGAACGCAGCCATTGTACATGACTGTCGGCAGAGGTGGTCTCGAGAATGTATGGTCACAAGAAGACTGGGCTCCAGACCATCATCTGTCACTGGCAAGAGGGAAGATGGTCGTGTTCGATATACGGCTCCGGCACATTGTACCGTGTCTGCAGCGGCAATTTGAGCAGCAGTTGACACCACAGTGCCACAACTAACTGTTAATACTCGGTTACTTCAAGGACAGCCCCGAGACAGATGCCGTGTAATGTGCTTTCCGCTGATCCCAAACCACTGTCATTTGCGACTTCAGATATGTCAAGCGAGAGCTCATTGGAGGGCAGGGTGCAGCTCTGTTGTGTTTACTGATGAAGACTGGTTGTACCTCGGTGCCAGTGATGGCCGTGTGTTGATTAAAAGGAGGCCAGTTGAGGGTCTGCAACCGACCTGTCTGTGTGCTAGACACACTGGATCTACACCTGGAGTTACTGTCTGAGGTGAAATTCCGTTTGACAGCAGGAGAACTCTCGTAGTTATCCCACGCACCCTGACTGCAAATTTACACGACAATTTGATGATTCGAGCTGTTGTGCTGCCAATTATGAACATTATTCCAGGGGGAGTTTTCCAACAGAATAACGCTTGCCCACATCCCAGTGTTGAAACCAAACATGCTCTACAAAGTGTCTACATGTTACCTTGGCCTGCTTGATCACCAGATATGCCTCCATTCGAGCACATACGAGACATCATCGGACGACAAATCCATCGTCATCCCCAACCAGCATTAACAGCCCTGTGTTGACCGACCATGTGCATTAGGCATGGAACGCCATCACAAAAACTGACATCCAGCGTCTGCACAACAAAATTCAAGCACGTTTGCATGCTTGCTTTCAATATTCTGGCATTAACCTGTAACTTTGCAATGTTAATCGCTTAGATGTGGTACCTAGAAAATGTATTCCCGAAATTTTATAAGTCTACATTAATTATCTTTCGGTGTTGCAATTTTTTTCCATCCTTATAGTTACTTAATTACTTTTTGTTTGTTCGCAGGTAAATGTCTACAGGCCAGGTACAGAAAAAAAACTGCTCACCACAGTATCGTAGCACTGCACTAAGGAGCCACAACATTACGGC
Source organism: Schistocerca piceifrons (assembly GCF_021461385.2). Lineage (NCBI taxonomy): Eukaryota > Metazoa > Arthropoda > Insecta > Orthoptera > Acrididae > Schistocerca > Schistocerca piceifrons. The sequence goes on along the minus strand of NC_060141.1, from coordinate 190,252,836 downwards.
GCAGCCCATTGATATCGTGAAGTGTCGTTCCCTAGTACGTTTTTTTAGCAGCAGTGGCCATGTTGCAGCTGCGTCAGGCCAATCGAAATGACTCTTTTATCTGTACGGGTTGGCCTGAGACAGCTGCAACGTTTTCACTGCCACCGGAAACGAATTTTCTGCACCATATTCCAACTTATCGCCGGGGTGCAGCGTTGTGTTTTGCCACCTCTAGAAGCAACCTATGGTACTGGGGCGTAGGGAGTTCACTGTCTACCAGGACTGCAGACACATACCTGCAAGCAGACTCAAAACTTAATTTTATGGGGTGATGATTAGAAATTGATGACTACTCATCGTATACAGATACAGAGGCATTTGTTTTTATTTTACCTATTTGTATTAAGAAAGACACTAGTAGTAGGGTAAACAGAGGACAAGTGCAGTTTGTTTGAGTGGGTTGCATACATTCAGGAGCAACCTATTACTGTGCTAAATCCCCACCCCTTCCCCTCTCAGAAATCTACAATACATCCCCCCTGTCCATCGCTGTTACAAGCATGCTTTTGATATCAGATTAATTGGTTAATTAATAAAATCGATCAATTATTTAACCCCTCCTCCTCTGGGAGTCTGTGGTGGTGAGGAAGGAGCTCATGGCGTGAAATTGAAGTCAATGTCAATTACATAGCAAACGATATACCTTTTATTTATAAAACTAAATTTTCAGGGGTTGATCTCTTCATTTGGCGAGAAAAGCTCACATCCCGCAACTACAGTTCCCAACTACATAATTACGCTGCTGCAGGCTGGATGTGTTGTCTTGTTGGAAAATTTTTGTCTGCGTGCACACCTTTGTCTGCAGGAATCGACTTAGCTAGTGCATAATGCCCCCACCAGAGAATTTATCACCCCACCACACATTGCTCCCCCCCTGCCCACCCTTACCATAAAAAAACTTATGGGTAAAACATTCACTCTGTGCTGGAGAGGAAGGATCTCATGACACAAATTTCAAATCAACGTCAATAATATATTGATCATATTCTTTATTTAATCAGTTTAATTTAGTTATGTCATGTTCTGTAAATCATTTTCTCGATTATTTTATCGATATGATGTGGAACAAGTCAGATTACAATATATATATATATATATATATATATATATATATATATATATATATATATATATATATATATGAATACCCGTGTGTGGGGTTGTTGGTACCTCCCCGGGTGGCGGATAGGGGAAAGCTTCCTAGATATAGGTGGTACTTGGGAAATGAAATACCCAGGGCGGACCAAAAACCAATACACCCAGTGGTGTCTGTTCAGCATCTGGCGGCCAGTGTTAAGCGTCTGTTCCTCTTGTTGAGGCGGCTGCACAAAATCTTCTCGAACTCAAAAATCGAGTCGTATACCTGTGGTCTCAACAGAGATCACCACAAAAACTAAAATTCAACTTGAACGCATTATGGAAAAGACGACCACAGAGTCACTACCCCAGGCACAAGTCGAGAGACTGGATTCACCTGATCATCGGATTCTGGGGGATCAGGGACACCATGCGGAGAAGAATCAAAGCTTCTCAAAAACTCCTCACACTCTCAAAACGAAACGTAAAAATTTTATTGGTACAATTAATGTGAACGCCCTCACTAAAACAGGAAAATTAAAGCAACTTACCAACGCAATGGGAAAATTTAACCTGAAAATCACTGCACTGCAAGAGACAAGATTCGCAGATGAAGGACACTTTAACACAGAGAATTACAGGATCTACAAGGGCAAACCTGCCATAACAGTAAGAGACAAACTACCACTTTTCGGAACAGTATTTTCCGTACACACTTCCGTACTCGACTCAGTTATTGACTTCACGTCTCCCAATGAAAGAGTCTCCCTGTTATCAGTAAAATCAGCTAATAAAGCATACACTCTGATCAATGTGCACACCCCCACAAATCACCACAATAAAATCTATCCTGAAACAGTGGACAATTTCTGGGAAACACTAGAAGAAACAACAAATAAAGTACTTAGGCACCATGTGAAAATCTTAGTAGGCGATTTTAACTCACAATTAGGGAAGGAAAAAAAAAAATTCAGAGATACCACTGGACCCCACACCAAACACAAACGTACCAGCAAGAATGGTGAAAAACTAATCGACTTCTGCAGAAACTTTGGACTTAAAAATAATGAGCACCCAGTTTCAAAAACCTGCACATAAATTAACCACATGGAGATCACCCAGTCTTAGACAGGGTGAATACCAAATAGACCATGTCGCAATTTCCAAAGAAAACATAAAAGAAATTCAAAACATCAGAACCCGCAAAGGTGTCTTTGAATCAGATCATCATCTTCTCCAAATAAAAACAAAATTCCAACCCAACAGAATGCTAAAAAGGCCACCCAAAAGTACCAAACCTGATCCGGAATATCTGCAACTCAACAAAGAAAAAATCATCATGCAAATTAATCAGGAAAAATTAACAGACTGGAAGAAACTAACAGAGAAAATTCAGGAAGCCCTCAAATTAGGACAACCCCCTCACAACAGGAAACATCGCTGGTGGAATGCAACCTTTGATGAGGCAGTTGACAAACGAATAACAGCATGGAAAAAATTTAGCAGTCACAAAACTGAAGAAAACTGGGAGAACTTTCTTAAAACCCAAAAACAGACCTCAAAAATAATTAGAAAAGAAAAACGGGGATATGACAACAACAGACTTTCTGAAATCCAGCAGGATTTCATCAAAAATAATACAATACATTTTTATAAGACTTTCAGAGAAAACTTACAGGGACACCAAGCGCCTAGCTTGTGCTTCAAGAAACCCAATGGCTCTTTGGAAACCAACACGAAAAATAACTGCAAAATCTTAGCCCAATATTTCAGTTCCATTCTCAACCGCGAACCACCCCAAGAAAAACTTATCTTCTGTTCTCCAGTATTCACACACCCAGACTCACATGCCCCGGATCTAGAAGAAATTATGGAGATAGTCAAGCAGTTGAAAAATATCAAAGCACCAGGAGAAGATGGGATCATTGCTGAGTTCTGGAAACTAAACGATCCTATACTTATGCAGAAATTACGCCATATAATGTCAGACATATGGATAACGGAGCAGATACCAGAGGACTGGAAATGCGCTCTAATTCACCCGCTACACAAAAAGGGTGACAAGACAGACATGAACAATTACAGAGGAATTTCCCTGCTCCCAGTCGCTTACAAAATCCTTTCCAAAGTGCTTTTAAACAGGATAGAATCCCAAGCAGATACACTAATTGGTGAATACCAGGCCGGATTCAGAAAAGGACGCTCATGTGCAGAACAGATCTGGTGCTTAAAGACAATATTACAAATGAGGAAATGCAGAAACACAGTAGTTACATTCATCGACTTCAGGAAAGCATATGATTCAGTGGACCGTGGAACCCTGTTTAAAATCATGGAAGAATTTGAGATCGACCGAAAGACACGAAAAATCACAGAACAGACACTTACAGGAACAACGGCCAAAGTGAAATTCATGGGCGAAGTATCAGAACCCTTCGAAATCAAATCTGGAGTCCGACAGGGGGACGGACTATCCCCAATCCTTTTCAATATTGTTCTAGAAAAGATAATCAGGGAATGGGAACCTCACGTAAAGGGTATCCAAATTGGTATCAAGAAAGAGAACCGAATTAAAGTAAAGTGCCTTGCTTTCGCTGACGATATTGCAATTATCACCAATAACAGAACAGAAGCGATTCACGCAGTGGAAAAACTACATGAAATTTCACAAAAACCGGACTACAGATATCTTATGAAAAAACCCAGTACATGGAAAGGCAGCCAGAAAATAAATCCCCTTTAATAACAAAATATGGTAAAATTGCACAAGTCTGCCATTTTAAATACCTCGGTGAAACAATACAGTCCTCAGGATTAAACCGAATTTGCCAATGAACAAAGAATCACCAAGCTCCAGAAGGCCTACAAGCTAACATAGACGCATTGCAACAAGAAGTGCATTTCGACAGACGCAAAATTAAGGCACTATACAACAGTGATTCTTCCAGAAGCAACCTATGCAGCTGAAACAATGGTGATTGATGGTCACTCAAAAATTAAGGAAATAGAAAAGCAGGAAAGAAAAATTCTCAGGAATATTTATGGTCCAATCAACAAAAATGGCATTTGGATGAAGAGACCACAAAACGAACTCTATAGAAAGATCAACATAGTAACAGATGAAATCAGAAAGCGCCGAGCCAAATTTTATACACACATCTACAGGATGGAAGACTCCAGAACAGCAAAGAAATTATTCAATATTATAACAAGGAGTAAATGTGGCACAGAATGGCTGAAAGAAGTCCAGAGGGATCTACAGCAGATCAACATAAAAAATCTCGAAGATCGCACCGAGTGCCGGCATAAAATCACAAGTGTGAAGTTTGGGGAAAGAACATCGCGTCAGCCTGGTAAAAAATGGACAGAGGAACGAAAGAAGGAGCATTCTGAGAGGATGAGGAGGTTTTGGGAAGCAAAGAAGAAAAACATCCGAAGATGAAATTATGAATTCAAGTTCAATCGCTCTCCTAAAGGGGAACAATCGTTATAATAATAATAATAATATGTATGAATAGTGCTAATATTAATGTTACTGTACAATATTTTTTACCAGTTTTGAAATGGAAACTCGTCCATGGAATAGAAGGAGTTGTCCAAAAGAAATGATTTTAAGCTAAATTTAAAATTTGATCTGCTACCTGCCAGACACTTTATGTTGTTGGGCAAATGATTAAAGATTTCTTCTGCTGAATAATGTACTTCTTTTTGAGCAACTGACAGCTTCAATAATGGATAGTAAAGGTCATTTTTCCCTCTAGTATTGTACATATGAACATCTCTGTTTTTCAAGAATTGTGATGGATTATTTATAACGGGTTTCATTAGTGAATATATGTACTCTGATGGTGCACTTAAAATACCTAACTCCTTGAATAGGTGCCTACATGACGTCCTTGGGTGAACACCACTAATTATTCTCACTGCTCTCTTTTGTGCAATCAATACTTTATGTCTAAGGTGTGAGTTACCCCAGAAAACTATTCCATAAGACATTATTGAGTGGAAATATGCAAAGTACGTTAGAAGGCTGATCAGTTTATTACCAAGACTAGCGATTATACGAAGAGTGAAAGAAGCTGAAATTAATTCTTTGAGAAGCTCAGTAATATGCTTCTTCCAGTTCAAGTTATCATCAATGTGAACGCCCAAAAATTTGGAGTAATCTACCCTGTTAACTGAGCCCTGTTCATATGCTACATCAATTATCGGTATGACTCTATTCGTTGTACAGAACTGGATATAGTGAGTTTTTTTCAAAATTAAAGGAGCGTCCATTTTCTCAGAACCACTTAATAATTCTTTGAAAGACATCTTTAACAATTTCTTCAGCTGCTTTTTCTGGAATGGGATTTGTTATAACACTCATGTCATCTGCAAAAAGTAATAGTTCTGCTTGCTGAACTTTAAGTGAGAGGTCATTCACATGAATAAGGAACAGCAGAGGACCCAAAATTGAACCCTGTGGGACTCCCTTTGTGATAACTCCATATTCACTAGAATTTACCACCCTCCCAACATTATTTGTGTTATTCAGCACAACTTTTTGCTTTCTGTTCATTAAGTATGATTCAGGCCAGCTGTGTGTATAGCCTTCAATTCTATAAAACCTTAGTTTTTCTAAGAGTGTAACATGATCCACACAGTCAAATGCCTTGAAAGATCACAAAAAACACCAACTGGCGATAATTTATTTAGGACTTGTACTATTTGATGGGTGAATGTGTAGATAGCATTCTCAGTCAAGTCATCCTTCTGGAATCTGAACTGTGACATGCTGAGTAAATTATTTTCACTGAAACGTGAGACTATTCTTGAATACATAACTTTTTCAAATATTTTAGAAAATTAAGTCAGCAATGAGATTGGTATATAATTGTTTAAGTCACTCTTGTCTCCTTTCTTATGAAGAGGTTTGACAATTGCGTATTTCAATCCGTCTCGAAAAATTCCCTGTGCCAGCGAAGCATTACAAATATCACTAAGGACTCCACTCATTAAATTAGAAAAACACTTCAAAATTCTGTTAGAGACTCCATCAACACCACATGAGCTCTTGTTTTTCAGTATATTTATAAATCCCTTAATTTCAGTGGGGGATGTTGTTGCTATTTGTAAAGACCTAAAGTCCTGGGGAATGACATTTTTAACATATATTTTTGCTTCTTCAACTGAACCCTTTAGTCCTATTTTTGCTGCTACATTGAGAAAGTGATTGTTAAAAATACTTGCAACTCGTGAATTATCACTCACAACATCATCATTTCGGTTTATTGCTATGCTATGCTGTGCACTGTCAGGCTGCCCTGTTTCGCGTTTGACAATATTCGGTACAGTTTTAATCTTATTATCTGCATTATTAATTTCTGTCAGAACGCATAAGCTTCTCGACTCGTTAATGACTTTCCTTAAAATATTACAGTATCTTTGGCAGTAATCAAGTAACGTCGGATCCTGACTTGTTCTGGCCTGTACATATGTTTCCCTCTTCTTCTTACACGATATCTTAATTCCCTTAGTAATCCATGGCTTACTTGACTTTGTAATGGCTTTTTTGGATAACGTTTCAGGACAGCAACTCTCAAATATTGAGACAAATTTACGGTGGAGTAAACCGAATCTGGCATCAGCATCATTTTCTGCCTATACTTCATCCCATTCTACCTCTTCTGGGCTGCTCTTAAAACTCTGTATCCTGATCGCATCACTAAGCCTCCTTGCCTTGTATGAACCTGCCTCAAGCCTGTAAGGAGTTGCATGTGTTATTTCCATTAAGCATCATGATCAGATAGCTCATTAACAATTGGGTACACATTAATAGTTTCTGCCTGAGCACTGTCTATGAAAATGTTATCGATAAGTGAACTACTACCCTGCTGCACTCGAGTTGAAAAATTTACAACAGATACTAGATTGAAACAACCAAACAAAGATTCTAGCTAATATTTCCTATCTGTATCTTTTAAGAAATCTACATTTAAATCACCACAAACCACTTTTGTCTGACAGGTCGCTCAATAATGCCTCTAGATTTTTCATGAACAGCTGAACGTAATCTTGAGGGTATCTGTAGATTGTTACAATTACTATAGACGTATATTGCAGCAGCAACTCACAAGCACATGCTTCAAGGATCTGATCTACACGAAAACTATTTGTTTCAATATTTTTAACTTTGTGTCCAGTTTTTATATAAGTAGTAACTCCTGCTTTTTCCATGTTAACTCTACATGATCAGTAATCCCTTAAATTTAACTTCTCCATCCCTGCGGTTACCTGGTGTTCAGAGAGACACAAAACATCTATACCTTCAGAATTTACCCCATTTTCTAGGCATACAAGAAGCTCATCTATCTTATTTTTCAATCCTCTAATGTTCTGATGAAACACACAAATTTCATTTCTTTGGTTACTGCTACGTACATTATAGTACTGTTCTGTTTTAATCTATTTCAATACTCTCTGTCTGTAACCTGGCCCTAACCTAAAAAATGTGTCCCTCTGACTCCAGTAATCACAGCTATTTTGTCTTGTATGCATGTGGTCCCCCTTACATTTTCTGCAAGAAGATCAACTAATCTTTCCTTACCCCTCCTATTCAGGTGCAGGCCATGACTAGTGTAGCCCCACCTCCCACTTGCATCAACAGGCACAGCACAGATATGAGATTTAGTTTTTGCCAACAGTAACCCCCCCCACCCCCCAGCTCTAGTTAACACGGTTGACAGCCGTATTAACCCAGGGCTGGTCATGGCGCTGCAAAACATCCACAAACCCCACACGAATGTGAGCTGTTGCTGCTCCTATTATATCCATGTCACACCTAATACTATAGTCCGAATTGCTAGCCAGGCTGTTTCCTGCTCCTCCTACTATAAGAACATGGTCCACACCATCAAAATCTTTGCACAAGGCACCTAGATTTTCTGTAACTTGGCTAAGCTTAGCACCACGTTTCACAATGCTTGTGACCTGGTACTCGACTCCTAGCTCATCCTGTAGCAACTGGCCTGCACCTCTCCCATGACTGCTACCTAACAGCAGGACTCTTTTATTTCTGTTTGACATTACTCCAGACCTAGCATTATAATTGTTACTACGAGTCTGCTGCACACTACTTTGCTCAAAAACTGTTTGAGGCTCTTCTACTTCAAGTAACAAATCAAACTGATTGCTCACTGGAATCTGAAAAGTGATTTCTGGGGTTTTCTCCTTCTGACTACGACTTGTTACCTGTTCCCAGCTCCCATTGTCTCTTTCCCCCTTCAACCTGTGGCCGAGCGGTTCAAGGCGCTTCAGTCCGGAACCACGCGGCTACTACGGTCGCAGGTTCGAATCCTGCCTCGGGCATGGATGTGTGTGCTGTCCTTAGGTTAGTTAGGTTTAAGTAGTTCTAAGTCTAGGGGACTGATGACCTCAGATGCTAAGTCCCATAGTGCTTAGAGCCATTTGAACCTGTTCCACGATTTTCTTGTCACGGCTTCATAATCTAAGACTCCATTGGCGAGCCTCATCTGGCACTATAACAGCTTCCCCGTTACAATCACCCCAGTGAAACCAACACACAATCCTGACATTTCACTCCCTGCTCACTAATCTACGAGAACATCCACATTTGTCACAAATGACGGCAGATTAAACAATACAAATTACACTACAAACAATTCCGCTTCACCAATTAATAATTAGTAGAAAGTAACTTAGCTTCCGGTGAGATGAGCAAAGAACTTCTGGACGTCAGGTAAATGTAGCAGCAGGCGAATATAAACAGCGCGAAGTTAATTGCTGGCGTAGGTTATAGTGGCTGAAATCACAAAACGAGTACGAAACTGAAGAGGCTCAATATTTTCTAACGACGAATTTGAACAGGCCCTACTGTATGTATACATACTCTAATGGAAACAGAAACACCACTTAACGACTTTACTGCACAATATGGAAAATTAACTGTACGGAAGTACAGAAACAAAGAAAACACGAACCGAATGCAAACTATATACGCACGATATTCTTCACAATGAAGCTACACAGACACTACCCAGAAATTATTGCTGCGGTCGATAACGAAAACAAACCCACGCCAACAGCTTGCACTTTAGAACAGTTATCTTTTCACGAAAAACTACGCAAGTAAAAGCGAAACCTTCAATATATAGATCGCAATAGATTATGGGAAACAGGGCTCCCCCACTTGAGTAGAGCACACGTCCACACCCACCCCCCCTTCCCAAGACGTAGTAACTGTAAGCACCAAGGAATGGAATGAAGTGTGGTATAGTAGCCACTGTTTGGGTTCACCTGCACGTGTCTGTCATCTGGGCACAGCCAAGCAGGTCAAAAACCACCCAGTGTCCTAATTACAGATCAAGATACTAAATACCACCAAGCACGGACCGGATGTCAGCCTCCTTTGATCTCTCGGTATCAGGTGGCAGCAGTCTGCTGATCAGGAAAGTCCAGATTTTCCTCCTGTCTCTGTCTCTCTCAAGTGGCTACTTCCTGTTTGTGTACGAATCAATATCTCCAAACACACAAATCGAGGTTTTCATCTCTCCTCAGAACACTGTGCTCCTATAGACTAATGCTGGTAACAAAGGGAGAGTTGACGCAGTTTCGATATCAAAAAGAGAGGGAAATAGTACTTTGCACTACCCTGCAAATTAATTTTTAACAATTTACAGGAGTCAATAGATCAATTAAACTCTCGTCACCACCTTACAATGAACACACGAACATTGTGCAAATCAAGTAATTAAATATCTGGCACAAATAGATCATAGCACTAAGTAGCAACATATTCACTAAACATATCTCGCAAAAAAAACCTTCCAGTCGCGCTCGCAATCATGAAGCATGCGCCGTCTGCTGTACACAGGCCGCACTGTGCTCTATCTCCCACCGTACTCGCGACCGCACCACACCACGGAGATACATTTGCGCCGCATGCGTCGATACCATCAACGTCTAAGCATCAGTCTCCCGGTACTGGCATTCGTGCCGTACCGTATGCTCAGTGGCTGGAGCGAGTATCATCATGGCCGGTCAGCCACCAACCAAACAATTTACATGAGAGGGACTAATTGTCCAGCACAAACACTCGGCTTATTGAACTACTCACGCAACACACACATCGGCTTCTGATGCAGCTCTACCAACAGTTTGCTATTCAGCTATCCAGAGGGTGACACGAGAGCCACCACCGAGGATTGTCCCCGTTGTTGTAGGCAAGAGCCGACTAGCCGGTAGATGGAATCTTTTCTTTGAAGCCTCTGGTGCCACGAGACTAAGCCGCCGTTTCCGCTCGGCCGCTCGCCATAGAACTGCGAGACAAGCACAGTGGCTTGGACGTATACAGTAGTTCTAATTAGTTCCACCCAGACATAGACTCCCGCCCGTAGTTAAAAAAACCCACTTTACCCAATCCGAGACAGGGATGTTGTTGGCCATACATCTCAATTTTCTAATGCAAAACGTAGATTTCTCACTTTTGTATGAGTTATAGTCAAAGACAGATGAAATCGCGGCATACACGCGCTTTCACATAGCTGAAGTATGGTTACTTGTTATGAAAAGCCTGTAACGGTATGGTATAGGCTATATTTTCTCTAAGTATTCTCTCATGAGATGCAAAAATCTCTTCTAATCAGCTTAATAGCTGTTACATTCTGCATCACAGAACTAGAATAATAAACTCATTTTTGACTCATGATAGAGTGCTAACAGCATGCCTCTGTCACAGGATGCTTCCACCGTTTCGAACTCCCTTGAAGTAACCAAATACTTCGTCACATATGGTATTTCTTAAGGTAGCAGCACAGACAAGTTGTAAATATCAGATTTATACTACGTATCGCATTATAAACTCGGTAATGTAGGTGATTTGATTAGGATGGTCATCTCTCCCCTGTGTATGTGGGAAAGTAAAATTTCATTAAAAATCTCATTGCAACGAGAAACGCTGGATTACCGCTCCAAACCTTGGATCATATCTGTGGTACTCTAGACCTCAGCACGTCGTTGATATCAAATTGATATGCTAATTAATTAAACTGATGATGAGATTCACTTTGCATTCAGAGTAATTTTGTTCCAAATGGCAATCCCTGGAGGGAAGAAGATGTTCTTCTTCAAGGAACAGCATTGAGAACTGACATTTGAAGCTGAGAGCAGAAGGGTTCTGCAACATACATTTCGCATAAGGTAAGATACAATTAATTACCCCTCATAAGGAGGCATGTAGGCAGGCTTTTTCCCCCGCTCTATTTGGGAGTGGAACAGGAAAGGGAATGACTAGTTCTAGTACAGGGTACCCTCCGCCTCATACCATACGATGGCTCGCGAAATGAGCATATAGATGTAAATTTAAATTTACTCAACCTATTAAGATGTCATTCCATCCATTTATAGGCACACAATACTCATCGAAAAAATTTGTCTGTTATTTATCGAGAAAACAAAAGACGGAACTTCTGCTGCTGAGTGTCTCTCGGTAAAAATCTCCGTATCAGCTCATAATTTTCTCATTGCAGTCACTTCGCGAGACGTAGGGGAGAGATTGTAATATATTTGCCCACAACACTTGGAAGAAGCGGTATAGAGCTCACCTCTACTACCTTTTCGTCAGAGATCGCTTACCTGCCGTTTTCTCACGAATCTTTGAGTCTTTGATATACTGCATTTCAGTAGACATGATTTCCTCAAGTAAGATAAGTCGCACTCGAACTCGTAGACCGCTGCTGATTCCCTCGAAATCTCATAACGCTCCAACAGGACTGTTCCATTAGAAAGAAGGCTGTCTAGTCCTTCACCTACACTGACTAGGCAGAGAGCTATCACAACGAGAAAAATAGCACACTAACACACAGAAGGAAATTCACAACCACGCAGAGTACAGGCACTCTACACAAAGAAGTTCTGAAGCATAATACGAGGTGCATTCAAGTTCTAAGGCCTCCGATTTTTTTTTTTTCTCCAGACTGGAAAGAGATATGAACATGCGCATTTTTTTAAAATGAGGCCGCATTCATTGTCAATACGTCCCAGAGATGGCAGCACCGTACGGCAGATGGAATTTTACCGCCAGCGGCGAGAATGAGAACTGTTTTAAATACTTAGAATGGCGACGTTTTCCTTACTTGAACAGCGTGCAGTCATTCGTTTTCTGAATTTACGTGGTGTGAAACCAATTGAAATTCATCAACAGTTGAAGGAGACATGTGGTGATGGAGTTATGGATGTGTCGAAAGTGCATTTGTGGGTGTGACAGTTTAATGAAGGCAGAACATCGTGTGACAACAAACTGAAACAACCTCAGGCTCGCACAAGCCGGTCTGACGACATGATCGAGAAAGTGGAGAGAATTGTTTTGGGGGATCGCCGAATGACTGTTGAACAGATCGCCTCCAGAGTTGGCATTTCTGTGGGTTCTGTGCACACAATCCTGCATGACGACCTGAAAATGCGAAAAGTGTCATCCAGGTGGGTGCCACGAATGCTGACGGATGACCACATGGCTGCCCGTGTGGCATGTTGCCAAGCAATGTTGACGCGCAATGTCAGCATGAATGGGACTTTCTTTTCGTCGGTTGTGGCAATGGATGAGACGTGGATGCCATTTTTCAATCCAGAAACAAAGCGGCAGTCAGCTCAATGGAAGCACACAGATTCACTGCCACCAAAAAAATTTCGGGTAACCGCCAGTGCTGAAAAAATGATGGTGTCCATGTTCTGGGACAGCGAGGGCGTAATCCTTACCCATTGCGTTCCAAAGGACACTACGGTAACAGGTGCATCCTACGAAAATGTTTTGAAGAACAAATTCCTTCCTCAACTGCAACAAAAACGTCCGGGAAGGGCTGCACGTGTGCTGTTTCACCAAGACAACGCACCCACACATCGAGCTAACGTTACGCAACAGTTTCTTCGTGATAACAACTTTGAAGTGATTCCTCATGCTCCCTACTGACCTGACCTGGCTCCTAGTGACTTTTGGCTTTTTCCAACAATGAAAGACACTCTCCGTGGCCGCACATTCACCAGCCGTGCTGCTATTGCCTCAGCGATTTTCCAGTAGTCAAAACAGACTCCTAAAGAAACCTTCCCCGCTGCCATGGAATCATGGCGTCAGCGTTGCGAAAAATGTGTACGTCTGCAGGGCGATTACGTCGAGAAGTAACGCCAGTTTCATCGATTTCGGGTGAGTAGTTAATTAGAAAAAAAAATCGAAGGCCTTTGAACTTGAATGCACCTCGTACCTAAAATTCATCAGTATCAAATGAAGGTCTATAAATATTACCCTGTACATATGCTGACCTCCTTTATCATATTCCTATGACTATTACCTTAGAAATACGACAGTTAATACGACAGTTAAATGGTGTCAGAGACTTCGTTGACAGCACAGTCCCTCTCTCTCTCTACATTATTTTTTTAACATCCAATGGAGTAAAACTACGAACTATAAAAACTTCACTTCCGTTACCCTGTAGAGAACACGATAAGATATTACTACATCCCTCTCTTCCGATACATCGAAAACACATACCGTGTACATGTTGACATCGAGCATATGTGGTGATCCTATAAAATATACACATACTGGTCCATTGAAGCAGGTGGCCAGAGAGCATAGTCTCTTGCACAGACCCGTGTAATGCGTTCTCGCCCATGTTATAGGAGGACCATATCCTACAGGCTATCGCTCTCAGGAAAGGGTTACTGTGTTGTTGTTTCATAAGCAGTTTGATACATTGTTTTTCTGATGTTACACATGCAAGCAGTGTATGAATACAGCTTTGTATACAACCTCACATTTTGTTTTTCCTCGTGACTTAGAGGTCTTTGCCAAGTGCTATCTGGCATTAACACACTTCGATCCAACGGCTCCCACAGGAAGTTGGACATTGCAGGGTATAAGTTAAGCTGCTCCCCACAACACACAGAATTGTTTAAATTAAAGACAGAGGCGATGTTTCTTATTGACAAAAATGCGGAAGGTATTGCAACATATGGAAACTGGAAGAGTTTGTAGCATTGTGGAGCTTTTCCCAACAGGCTTACAATTCACACATCATTAAACTGTCTTATTGCTAACGTAGTAGTCATAGGAATACGATAAAGGAGACCAGGATACATACTGGGTAATATTTATAGACCTTCATTCGATACTGATGAATTGTAGGTTTTACGCTTCTGAACTTCTTTGCGTAGTGTGCATATACCATACATGGTTGTGAATTTCCTGCTGTATGTTAGTGTGCAATTTTTCTCCTTGTGATAGCTCTCTACCTAGTCAGTGATGGGTGGAGGACTAGACACCCTTCCAATTAATGGTACAGTCCTGTTGCAGAGTGATGAGTTTTCGTGGGAATCAGCAGCCGTGTATGACTTCGAGGGGGACTTACTCCAGGAAATCATGTGGTCTGAAATGCAATATATCGAAGACTGGAAGATTCGTGAGAAAACGGCATGTAAGCGATCTCTGACGAAAGGCGAGTTGAGAGGCGAGGTCTATACCGCTTCTTCCAAGTGTTGTGGGCAAATATATTACAACCTCTCCCCTACGTCTCGCGAAGTGACTGCAGTGAGAAAATTAGGAGCTAATACGAAGATTTTTACCGAGAGACAATCAACAGCAGAAGTTCCGTCTTTTGTTTTCTCGATAAATAACAGACAAATTTCTTCCATGAGTTTTGTGTGCTTATAATGGATGGAATGACATCTTAATAGGTTGAGTAAATTTACATTTACTTCTATATTCTCATTTCGCAAGTCATCGTACGGTATGAAACGGAGGGTACCCAGTACTAGTACTAGTCATTCTCTTTCCTGTTCCACTCCCAAATATAGTGGGGGAAAAGGACTGCTTACATGCCTCCTTATGAGGGCTAATTACTTGTATCTTATCTTTGTGGTCCCTATGCGAAATGTATGCTGGTGGCAGTAGAATCCTTCTGCTGCCAGCTTCAAATGTCTTCTCAATACTGCTTCTCGAAGAGGAACATCGTCTTCCCTCCAAGGATTCCCCTTTGAACTACTTGGTGAGTAGTCTGACCGCTGGAAAAAATTACTCACCATACAAAGAGCGTCTCATCATCAGTTCAATTAATTATGCTATCAATTTGATACCAATGACGTGCCGCCAGGAGGGTGGAAGCAAGGGCTAGAGTACCACAGATATGATTCGGGAGTTGGAGTGATAATCCAGCGTTTTTTCGTTGTGACGATATGATTTAACGAAATTTCAATCTCCCGTCTACACAGGGAGAGATAACCACCTTAATAAAATCAGTTACATTACCGAATTTATAATGTGATATGTAGTATAAACCTGATATTTACAAATTCTTTGTGCTACTACCTTAACAGACTTTGTATCAGACGATGCATTTGGTTACTGTAATGGATTTCGAAAGCAAGGAAGCATCTAGTGACAGAGGTAGAGCATATTCTGAATGCTCTGTTATGAGCCAAAAATGAGCTGTTTCTTTGCGGCGCGGTGCAGTCGCGAGCACGCGGGCAGACAGCACGAGGTGCCGCCTGACAAACAGTGAACGATGTGTGCTTCGCGTTCGCGATCGTGTCGGATCTTTTTTTTGCCAGATTTGTTTAGTGGAAATTTTGCGGTAGAGGAGGATGCATACAAGACCTCACATCTATTTAGCACTACGACCTTTTTGTGGCGGAAATTTAATTACTTGATCTGCATAATGTTTGCGTGTGATACGCAAATAGTGAAAATGTTTTATTACGAAGAAAGGTCAGTGTAAGGTGGTGATGAGTGATTTATGTGATCTGTTTGACTCCTACAAATTATTAAACAATTACTTTGATAGGGTAGTGCAAATTTACCTCTATTTTTGATATCGAAATTGCTTCACCTCTCGCTTTGTCCCAGCACTAGTCAATAGGATCACAGTATTCTGAGAAGAGATGAAAACCTCGATCTGAGTGTCTGAAGATGTTGGTTCGTACCCAGACAGGAAGTAGCCTCTTGAGAGAGACAGAGACAGGAAGCAAATCTGGAATTTCCTGATCAACAGACTGCTACCATCTGATGCTTTGTTCAGGTTGTGAGATCAAAGGAGACGGATGTCCAGTCCTTGGTTAGTGGTGCTTAGTATTGTGATCTGTAGTTAGAACATTGGGCGGTTTTTGACGTCCACGGCGGTTTTAAATAATGCCCAAGGCAAGCTGTGGCTCAAATTTTTTGGATTGACTTGAGTAGGTCAACAAACACTTCTGTGATAGGTACAGCAGTCATCCTGCAGACTGCATGGATCTGCAACTTGTGCGCCACGTTGTAACGGTCTTCCTAATCGCTGTAGGCTGATAAGTTTTCGGTGTGCAAACCATTTAAGAACACTGTCATTCACTAGATTAATGCACGTTATAATGACAACTCAAAAGCGCGCATGGAACAGTATTGTCTACATCTACATCACTACTCTGCATTTCGCAATTAAGTGCATAGCAGAGGATTCATCAAACGAATTTCACACAGTTTCTCTACTGTCTCACTCTCTAACATCGTGCAGGAGAAATGAAAACTCAAATCTCTCTGTTCGAGCTCTGTTTCTCTTACTTTATTACAATGTTGATTTCTCTCTATGTAGGTGGGTATCAACGAAAGTATAGGCAGTCTTTCTAGTAGACCATTGTATCTTCTACGTGTTCTGCGAATAAATCGCAGTCTTTGGTTTGTGTTCCCCATAACAATATCTATATGACCATTCCAATTTAAGTTGCCCATAATTGTCATCCGTAGGCATTTAGTTGAAAGCGCACCCTTTACATCTGCATGATTCATCATGTAACAGAAAATTAATTTACTCATGTGGATGACCTCATACTTTTCATTTTTTAGGGTCAATTGTCGTTTCTCGCCTCGTACAGTTATATCAATTGGTTTTGATTTTCCGATGACTTAAGTAGATGGAAAATGACAGCATCATCTGCAAATAATCTAAGATGGCCCCTCCTAAATCATTTTTTAGGTTGTTGCTTAAGTTTGTAGGGTTTTTGTTTTGCATGTCGGTTTTCTATTGCTGTGGCTTTATTTATCGATTGTAATTTTTTTAGTTGTAGTTCACTGTTGCCATTTGAATTTACATATTGTCATTTTGTCATCTGGAGATAGTGAGTGGAGCTGTGGACGCTAGAAAATGGAGTGCAAAGTGGGGAAATTGGAACATATCGAATATATTCTTCTGTTTAAGTTCAATAGAGGTGCGACAACAGCGGGGACAGCGAGAAAAACTTGGGCGGTGCATGGGGATAATGGCATTGGACAGAGCCCGACAAGAAAATGGCTTTGTCGTTTTAAGGAAGATCTTTTTGACATTAGTGACTCTCCACGTTCAGGAAGACCTTTGGGGTTTCATGAAGACCGTTTAAACACATTAATCCACAATGATACATGTCAGCGTATTCGAAAAATGGCAAATGTGATGAACTGTAATCAGTCCACTATCGTGCGGTATTTGCTTGTAATGGGGAAGATTCAAAAATCGGGTGTATGGGTACCGCATGCTCTAAGCCAAAATCACAAAGTCAGTGGGTGGGCTTCTGCTTGCTCGTCATCAATCGGCTCGTGAACAAACCGGCCATTCCTATCCCGTATCGTTACTGGTGACGGAGATATGGTGTCCTTATGTCAACATAACGAAAAGAAAGGCATAGTTGAGCCCAACCAAAGCAGCAACTTCCCGTACAAAAACCTGCACACACCAACAAAAGATAATGTTACGCACCTGGTAAACAGTGATGGTGTGGTGTACTACGAATTGCTTCCTTGAGCTGTAACCGTCATTGGTGAGCCAACAAATCCAGTCCAGGAACAACGACCAAGAGCACTGCTTGAAGTGGTGCTACCCCACGATTACATCCACCTGCATTCTCCTAGACTGACAAAAAACATTATACAGGAGTTGGGTTGGGAAGTCATTCCGCACCCGCCTTATTCAAATGATCTTGCGTTCTCAGATTTTCATCTTTTCCTCTCTCTATCAAACAACCATCAAGGAACTTCCTTTCCGAATCGAAATCCACTGTGAACATGGCTCGACGAGTTCTTCCCTTCAAAACCACGTGATTTCTGCAGTCGCGGAATAGAAAAGATACCCCATCGTTCGTTAACTGTAGTAAATAGTGAAGGAGAATTATTATTGATAATTAAAGTCTCTGTTACGTCTATCTTTTGTGTTTGTTAAACATACAGAAAAACGCTATGAACTTACGCATCAACCCAATATATAAATTAGGAATAGCAGAAGTTCTGTAACGCTTCCTTGGGAACGACAGATATCACTTCAGTTTTACTCGGTGACTTCCCATCACTTAGTACAAACTGTGATCTCTCTAACAGGAAATCACATATTCAGTTGCACAACTGAGACGATATTCTACAGGTAAGCAGTTTCATCAGAAGTCTCTTGTAAGAGTCGGTACTAAAAGCCTTTCGGAAATATATTATGAACTCATCCGTGCTGCCGTCTAGGTGCCCGTAAGTGTTCTTCCACTGTCAAAGGCTCGTTTGACATAATTTCTCTCTAGCTCATCTTCATTTTCTCGTTTATTTCAATATTTCTAGTGTGTCATTTTCTCCTGTTACCTGAGCAGTGACTGACGACGCAATAGCAAGTAAAGGTTGAACAATTTAAGCACGCTTTGAAGCTTATTTAAGTATCACATTAACCATCTGAGTGAGCTACTTGTATCTGTAATTCACGGTTTTATTCGATGTCTATTTGATTCTGTCTTCAGTTCTTAATTATTTATGTGCTGTTGTAATCTCTCTATCTGACCTCAATTTATACTCGTAGGTTGATCATAATCACAGTGATTAAGCGAGAGACCGAAGTTAATTCTGCCTGCAAATACGTGAGGAAACTGATAATTGGGTCATAATGAGGACAGGAAGCTATCAAGTTGATATCCATTTTAGTAAGAAAGGACAGCACCGGGAGGGGATCCATACACACTCACTCAGCTTTCTGGCGCCATTTGTACAGCTGTTTTGTACACATGGTGCTCTACGGCTTGCACCGAAATCAGAACCTTTATGATGACTAATATGTTGATAACGGCTGCATAGTATGATTCGTATAAAACTTAACATTTATCGTGCTGGACTGGCATCTGACTTCATATCAATCTTCGTTGGTTCAACAATTCAGTGTTACACTTTAATACACACTGTGCTAATTTAACATTCTACATTTACATCTACATGGATACTCTGCAAATCACATTTAAGTGCCTGACAGAGGGTTCATCGAACCATCTTCACAATTCTCTATTATTCCAATCTCGTATAGCGCGCGGAAAGAATGAACACCTATATCTTTCCGTACGAGCTCTGGTTTCCTTATTTTATCGTGGTGATCGTTCCTCCCTATGTAGGTCGGTATCAACAAAATATTTTCGCATTCGGAAGAGAAAGTTGGTGATTGGAATTTCGTGAGAAGATTCCGTCGCAACGAAAAACGCCTTTCTTTTAATGATATCCAGCCCAAATCCTGTATCATTTCTGTGACACTCTCTCGCACATTTCGCGATAATACAAAACGTGCTGCCTTTCTTTGAAATTTTTCGATGTACTCCGTCAGTCCTATCTGGTAAGTATCCCATACCGCGCAGCAGTATTCTAAAAGAGGACGGACAAGCGTAGTGTAGGCAGTCTCCTTAGTAGACCTGTTACATTTTCTAAGTGTCCTTCCAATGAAACGCAGTCTTTGGTTAGGCTTCCCCACAACATTTTCTATGTGTTCCTTCCAATTTAAGTTGTTCGTAATTGTAATACCTAAGTATTCAGTTGAATTTACGGCTTTTAGATTAGACTGATTTATCGTGTAAGGCCGGCCGAAGTGCCCGTGCGGTTAAAGTCTGGAACCGCAAGACCGCTACGGTCGCAGGTTCGAATCCTGCCTTGGGCATGGATGTTTGTGATGTCCTTAGGTTAGGTAGGTTTAACTAGTTCTAAGTTCTAGGGGACTAATGACCTCAGCAGTTGAGTCCCATGGTGCTCAGAACCATTGGAACCATTTATCGTGTAACCGAAGTTTAACGAGTTCCTTTTAGCACTCATGTGGATGACCTCACACTTTCCGTTATTTAGGGTCAACTGCCACTTTTCGCACCATTCAGATATCTTTTCTAAATCGTTTTGCAGTTTGTTTTGGTCTTCTGATGACTTTATTAGTCGATAAAAGTCAGCATCATCTGCAAGCAACCTAAGACGGCTGCTCAGATTGTCTCCAAGACCGTTAATATAGATGAGGAACAGCAAAGGGCCTATAACACTATCTTGGGGAACGCCAGAAATCACTTCTGTTTTACTCGATGACTTTCTGTCAGCTACTACGAACTGTGACCTCTGACAGGAAATCACAAATCCAGTCACATAACTGAGACGATATTCCATAAGCACGCAATTTCACTACGAGCCGCTTGTGTAGTACAGTGTCAAAAGCCTTCCGGAAATCCAGAAATACGGAATCGATCTGAAATCCCTTGTCAATAGCACTCAACACTTTATGTGAATAAAAAGCTAGTTGTGTTTCACAGGAACAGTGTTTTCTAAACCCAAGTTGACTGCGTGTCAATAGACCGTTTTCTTCGAGGTAATTCATAATGTTCTAACACAATATATGTTCCAAAATCCTGCTGCATATCGACGTTAACGATATGGGCCTCTAATTTAGTCCTACTACCTTTCTTGAATATTGGTGTGACCTGTGCAACTTTCCAGTCTTTGGGTACGGATCTTTCGTCGAGCGAACAGTTGTATATGATTGTTAAGTATGGAGCTAATGCATCAGCATACTCCGAAAGGAACCTAATTGGTATACAGTCTGGACCAGAAGACTTGCTTTTATTAAGTGATTTAAGTTGCTTCACTACTCCGAGGATATTTACTTCTACGAGTACGTTACTCATGTTGGCAGCTGTTCTCGATTCGAATTCTGGAATATTTACGTCGTCTTCTTTCGTGGAGGCATTTCGGAAGGCTGTGTTTGGTAACTCTGCTTTGGCAGCACTGTCTTCGATAGCATCTCCATTGATATCGTGCAGAGAAGGCATTGATTGTTTCTTGCCGCTAACATACTTCACATACGACCAGAATCTCTTTGGATTTTCTGTCAGGTTTCGAGACAAAGTTTCGGTAAAATGATCCAATTATTATTTTATTCCGATTGCCAACAATGACCTCTGCCCATACTAACTCACAGGAAGTATCTACTTCAATTTCGCGACAAGTTTAACTACTTCTGACAGCAATAAACACGCCACCGCCAACCGTGTTTGGCCTATCCTTTCGGAACACCGTTAGGTTCTTCGCAAAAATTTCGGCTGAGCTTATATCCGGCTTTAACCAGTTTTCAGTGCCTATAACGATTTGAGCATCAGTGCTTTCTATTAGCGCTTGGAGCTCTGGTACTTACCCAACACAGCTACGACTATTTACAACTGTTATACCAATGGTTCCTGTATCTACGTTTTTCCTGTGTTCAGCCTGCACCCTTTGTGACTGAAGCCCTTCTTGTGTTTTCCCGAGACCCTCTAACCTAAAAAACCGCCCAGTCCACGCCACACAGCCCCTGCTACCAGTGTAGCCACCTCCTGCGTATAGTGGATACCTGACCTATTCATTGGAACCCGAAACATTGTTTGGCGCTACAGTCAGCGCGTTTGAAGTCTCGCGCATGTTAGTATCGTTATGACACATAAGCAGTCTTGAATGTACTGCATGCTGCCAATTAATTGCATGGACATTGCATGGTTCACTGGTCAGCATGTCTGGCTGCCATGCGGAGGATCCGGGTTCGATTCCCAGTACTGCCAGGGATTTTACCTTGGTGCCGGGGCTGGTATGGGCTGCATTCGCTCTCGAGATGCCAGTTGAGGAGCTACTGGAATGAGAAGGAGTGTCTTCAAGGTCAAGAAAGTTGACATTGGCTGAGGTTGACAAGACGGGCGGTCGGCCCCAACTGGTCTGTCTGGGCCAGACCGCGGAGCTTTGTTTTGCTTACGTCTCATGGTAGTACGTCCCTCATATCAATAAAATACTGGCCTAACACATAATAAATAAACAGCGCAACTGAGTCCAAACAAACGTTATAGCTGCTGTAATAATCGCATTCAGCTCCACTAACTTCATCTGATAGAGAACTCAATAAGATTTTTACCACAGCTCGCTCCTCCCATGTATCAAAAACAAATGCCACACGCGTGTTGGCATTGAGCACATGTGACTATCCTATTAAATATACAGGTATTGATCCATTGCACAGACTAGTGTAAAGCTGCATCGCCTGTACTGTAGGAGGATGTTCGTATACCGCTAACTATACTGTAAGTCGCAAGAGACACTCCCTGTGACCTTGTGTCGTTGTTTTATACATTGCTTTTTTCTGATGTAACGCGCCTTGTATATTGCCTTACATTTTGTTTTTTCCCACCACAACTTCAAGGTCTGTGTCAGGTTCTAAACTGACATTAACACGTTCTGATCCACAGCCTCTCACAGAAAACTAGGCGTCACACAGTATAAATCATATTGTTACTGCTGCTACCATAAGACACCGCACATAATGGATGATGTTAAATAAAAGATAGTTACAACATAAGGAAACTGGAAGAGTTTTCCGGCGTTGTGGAAAGTCTCCAAACTACAGTCCGAAGGTGACTGCCAACCGCCAGCTGCCTGAGCCGAGCGGTTCTAGGCGCTTCAGTCTGGAACCGCACTGCTGCTACGGTCGTAGGTTCGAATCCTGCCTCGGGCATGGATGGATGTGATGTCCTTAGGTTAGTTAGGTTTAATTAGTTCTAAGTCTAGGGCACTGATGACCTCAGGTGTTAAGTACTATAGTGGTTAGAGTCATGTGAACCATTTGACTGACGAGCTCTACATTCAAACTCATCTGTCACAGTGACGGAATAGCTGATAGCTCTACGTCCCGTTTCGACTGATTCCTCATATTGCAATTATGTACGTGATCATTGTTCTGATGCTAGCCAACCCCAGAAGGTGTTGCCCCTCCAAAAAAATCTTTCTCCACCTCAAACAAGCGATGTCAGTCAATCATTCTGTGGTAACCAACAGCATGTCAGTGGACGGATGGGATGGAAAAGACACCGTCAATGTACTGAAATAATAAACGTCACAGTTGATAGTGCGAAATATTTTAGCAATTTTACAGTAATTTCAACACTGACTCATGATGCGACAGCATGTTTCCCAATTTCAGTGTCATAGCTAAACCACCCCTTCTCCACTTTGCGAGTATCATTGCGAATGTAGCTAGATGATTGTTCAGTACGTCCATTCATTGTTAATCCTCGAACAGATACATCATCAAAGTATACCAGACAGCACTCTACACCTCGAGGATAGTGCTTAATTTACAATCTGTCTCTATACTGATGGAAGTCAAACAACATTCTTGCAGTCTTAGGATAAAATTAGGGACTGAAAGACCCTCTCACACTGTCATTGACCAACCCACCCTGCAGCACAGTTACCGATTTAATCTGAAACCGACCAGAAGTAAACCGCTACATTCCATGTCTCGTGAATGAATAGAGCTTGCCGAATCCTCTCCCATCCAAGATTTCTCGAGGTGCGCCCATGTCGAGGAGGTTAGCACTCATCGATGTATAGTAACAGATTTTAAAGTGTTGTGATGTAATAGCAGACGTTTAAGAAGAACAAGAAAGGGGTGATTTTTATGCATGATGGAGCTCCAGACGGATGGAGCTAGAAGCATTTTTACGTAATTCAGCCATGCTATCAATTTTAAAGTATTGTTCTAGAGTCTAGGATCAATACCTTGAAGGCATAGGTAAGAGAACATAAACACACGCACTCCTAAGGCTACAATGTTCCGCACTTAAAACAGGCTGTAATGTTAGATCGCTACAGTTTCCGACTCATCAGTCGTATTGAATGGAGCACTGTTAATATTACAATGTAAGAAACATATTTCAAGCGCATGATATACATCCTTTTTCCTTGTTTCTCTACGATAAACTGTGTTACAAAACCGTAAAACGAAAAAACTACTTCCTTAAATTCATGGGAGGAGAGAGATGCGGTGAAAATCTTACGGAGTTCTCTATCGGATGAAGTTAGTGGAGCTTTTGTAGTCGGTAATTTTTCTCGGTTGGATGTTACAGAATAACGAAGATAGCATGTTGGGGTGATGGATGTGAATGGGCCCTGATGGACACGCATCTGCATTACTTGTATATAGTTTTTGGGCGCACCAAAGTGCAATAGAAAAATCCTGGTCCTTCTCCCGGTTTCCGTTTCCATCAGTTGGTCAAAACACAGTCCTGTCTTAGTAATGCAGCTTAGCCTGTTTTCTGCATGAGTTGCAGAAGGTGGTAGATATAGCTTTCTCTGAGTTCTACTCAGTTCCGACTTACATTGGAACGATCACATGCCCAAAGCTACAGGGATGGTAGCAGAGTCTGGGGGGCAGATTCAAGATGCACAGGGACTACCTAAAACGACATTGGAATTTTACTGTAGCAGATAGGTTCGAGAAAGGTGACTCGTTTCGAGATATAAGAGTGCCAGAAATATGATTCACTAGTGGCTGTAATAATTAAAGGTTTTCTCCGCAGGATCCAATGCAGGTATGTGCTTGAATGGGGAGACTTGATTCCAAATCCCAGACAGCATTTCTAGAGGACAGCGTAGCACTAGAGATCTGAAATGCTAGTGTACATTTCTTACGATCTCACTCTACTACTGTTTGTGATCCTTCTCAATCAACCGTCGCCTATAACCCAGTCGAATTATCACCGAACCACTGCCATGGTATCGAGAGAAAACTAGAGAAATATCTAGCAGCAGCGGCGTGAGGGAGTTACAAATACCGGTTTCATACGACGCTTGTTGGCCGAATCACTTTCAAAATTCGGTGATTTTATTATGAGGTTGCACTGTCAGTGACGAGTAATGGGACTGTTGGTCTGATACTATACACTCCGGCGATCACCATCTATATTCAGTGTCGGGGTATTTGTCTGGTAAAAACCACTTCATTCAGAGGTAATGCCATACCTCGATTTATAAAGCCAGTATAGTTTTCAACATGGATACTTGTATGCACCTGTAGGTCCAAGAGAAGTTGTGATGGTAATATGGTTGTGTACTTTTAACATCTGGCTGTTGTAAGACGATTATCCATCTCTTTCTAGGGCACAGTAGTACCATTCGCAAGAGAAACTTATGAGACATGTCCACCGATCGTTGATTTTCGGTCAGTATTATTTCGTATCGCCAGCAATCAGTTATTGACGAAGTATTATACTTAGTAGTAGGGGATGTGTGACAGGTTCGCTATGAGCATCAGGCTTGTAAAGTATGTGTTTGTGTTCGGGCTTATGCAAAGGAAATGACTATGTCCAGTCGTAAAGAAGGTATGGATCTGACGTGGAATACTGTGATAGCAAAGGGAAGAGTATGTCAGGTCATAAGAATGGCACAGATATTTCTATTTCCAGAGCCACTGTCGTCAGCAGGGTGTATTCCCGATACTTCGCCCATTGTCGAATGTAATTCAACTGAAACTGCAATCATAACATTTAATTGTAAGTATAGCTATCGAATATATGTGTGATTAATTTCGTAGGATGATTGTGTGTATGATTGCTTGGCGCGGGGGTGGTGGTGGCCTGTGACGGGAATGAATCACGTTTCCCGCTACGGAATCAGCCTTCCAAATGGAGAGTCATGTTGCGATGCAGGGATGTAGATGACTTAACCATGTCGTCCTCTAGACGGCCAAATAGCGTACTAATACTTCGTATGTGTTAGACAGCTTTCGTGATCACAAGGAAATTTGAGAAGATTCAATATGGACATGTGTTTGCGCTGGACCATTATTCCCTCCGATGTAAATAGTCCGATTGACTGCTTCTTCACATTTCCTGTCTTTATTTCGTTGAGAGAAGATCGATTGTTGTGTGTTGAGTGCATCTAACAGGTGAAAGACAGGTGGAGGACACGTTTGCAGGTTCTCTAGACATGAGAAACGCCTTAGTTGACTTTGTAAATTATAAGGATGACTTTGAATCTATTATATACCAACATCGGTAATCACGAGTGGAAATATCATTCTCATCTATATTCTTTTTTTTTTCGAGCTTTGATGTAAAGATCTGCTCAGACGTGATAAGTTTCTCAGTTGAATGTATAAAACTATACCAATTTTGCTCGTAAAACTAAATGGACCTGGACATTGACTATTTTCGTGCAAAGTGGACATTTATTATCATAGCGAACGTTTTTTTTTCCTTTTTGTTAATAGTTGCTTTATTAAAGGAGTCGAGTTGATGTTAAATAATGCGGCACATAATGGGGGGGAGTTCTCTGCGTGACTGCATTCCTGCCCCGGCTCCTGCTGGAGTGTCCTCCGTGACGTTAAACAAAAGTGTTTTCAATCCCAGAACTAGAGGCCTATTGGAGGCGTTGTGGAACTGTCTAATCTGCGTCAGCTCGTCGCCGCAGTGGCGCCTCCTAACTATTAGGGTTGCTGTGCCACTATACTTCAGTCGACCAAGATGCATTTGATAAAGCACGAGCTTTTGTCTTCTATTTGCTATTGTGTTGGCAGACGGCGGAATGCACGAGCTGTGAGGTTGTCGGTGGATTAGCTCCCTCCCTCGGTCCTTCCATCCTGTATGTGGATTTTTGGCAGTTTGTGATTGTACATGGAGGAGAGTACATGTTCAACTGCAGTCTCTTAGGACAATGATTTTCCCTAGTACATGTGTTGCTTTATGACCTATTCGTTACAAGTTCTGGTTTTTTCACGACAATTTCGAAGTGTAATTAGAACTGTGACGCATTTTTTTTCTGTCAGCTGTGATAGCGAGCATTGGCCTCAGTTAGCTGTGCTGTAGGGTGAATTTTAGTAGGCACCTGTAGTGAACTCTGACGTCAAACAGCGATAGATGCTGTGTACTCAGGTAATACACATTTTTTTAAACTCCTCTCTGTCCAACACCAGCATCTAGTCAGTTGAATGTATTTCCCAAGAAAAAGAATAAAGATAGTACCTTACACTCCAGCCTTTTTCCCCTGGCGTGTAAGTGTAGGGTAGAGTTTGAGTGTTTCTGTCGCTGGTTTCGAGTGGTATTGCGAGATATTTTTTCCCAGCAGGATAAGAGCAGTCGTATGGTATAGTCAGTTTTTGCGCTATATTGCGATTTTTATGCGGTCCTTGTGCAGCGCTATGCATATAATTGTGTAATAAGGACCAGTCTTCGTGATTAATTACGTAATTAGGATGAATATTTGCGTGAGTTTCCCGACCAAAATAAATGAACCCCATCTGGACGGTTTCCATGTGTTAGGGGGTGGTTTTTTGGCAATATATCCAGTAGAATCAGAATTCGTGTCGATGATAAGTTGCGTTTTTTAAGTACACTGAATGTTTGTGCACTGAATTACTTTCGGGTGTTTAAATGTTGTGAGCATGTTTGCATGCATTATTTCGGTGATATACGAGTAGTCTGCATGTCTGCATGCTGTGTAATGGATTATTATGGTAATTTACGTGTTGTTTGCGTCTTTGCACATCAATGTACTGCATTATTTATGAGTAGTTTTCCAGATCTGTAAACTGTATATTGTGATATCAAGCACTTCAGGGCGTGTGTTTTGTATCAGCGTAATAAATAACCTATGTGAAATCTGTCACTAAATAAACTGTCTCTCGAGCAGCCAAGAAGAGGCTGATTCCTTTTCCCACCAATTTCCCCCTCCAGACTGCTGGGGGGGGGGGGGGGTAGAGGGGAGGGGGGATGAGGGGGCTGGGGCACATATGCAGCTGAGAAAAACACGTGACATCATCATTATGCTTTGTTCCTATGGACTGAACTACATGGTCATGTGACCTATCGCAGCACCCTCTAGTGTTGAACTCACGAACTAGGTCAGTTCTTTGGTCCATTGGATCAGAGGTAGTTGTCTCTTGTGTGGTGGGAGCTTATACATAGGTTATAGAAATGACACAATTCCAGCCGAGACATGTTTCCATGCATTGTGTAATGCATCTTTAGTGCAAAGCATTATTTGCAGGACTGTCTTCTCCCTTTTCATATGTTCAGGCATTAATGCTCCCATCCTTCATGCAGTGAGCTGTGGATGCATTCCTTCCCTGAATGAGTGCATGTAATACAGCCCTGTCTGGCACCAATATCTCATTAATTGAACACCGACAGCTCAACAAGCACTGATATCACAGCCTCTTGTGGTGGTAACACCGAACTAAGCCGCTACTGCTATAGGCAGACATTAAATTTCAACAAATTTCAACAAATTTACATAAATTTATACAAATTTAAACAAATTAGCAAGTTTAAACAAATGTGAGCAATTTATATTCGAATTGAATGACATCATGAGCAGCCTCTAGTGGGGGCAACACCATACTGACTTCCCTCAGCTGCAGGAGCAAGCTCGGCAAAATTTCCTCCAAAGTTTGAAATTCCTGCACATTTTCCAAGAGAATGACGCACCATCATGCAAAAACTCGGAAAGGGGGACCCGCAGAAACACATAATTCAATTAAAACTTCCTGCCATGGAGATGTGGCAGGAGTGCGTGGCACTCTCCCGCCAAAACCCTTGGATAATGGTACTCATGCCATCAACTGACGTTATGACCGCCATCTTGGATAACGGTACTCGTGTCATCAGCTCACGTCACGTGACGTCACATACTCGCGTCATCAGCTGACGTCACGGCTGCCATCTTGGATGACGTCACTGGGGTGGCACGAACTCTGTTCCACTACTAACCGTCTCCTCCCCTGGCTCACTCCTTATGAAAACACCGAACTGGGTAATTAAAGCCAGTGACAGCCAGAGCGAAGAAGCAGAGCAAGTGCAATGATAACTAAAAAGGGTGCTTTGTAGGTGCTTAAAGCGCTCGCAGATTAATAATTCCGTGAGCAAATAAGCACCATGAAAGCAACCACTCAAGATAATGGACGTTGACACCTAGTGCATAAATGAAATTGATTTTCTTAAGTTTAGTTTTGTTTATAACGAAGTTTCATCCAGTGACAGTGGTAGTTAGACGTAATTTTATTTAAAACCCACAATTGCTGCATTGACTGTTTCTTGATGCCTCGATGTTTATGCCCTCAGTCTCTCTGTCTTCCAAAATACACTGAAGTGCCAAAGAAACTGGTATAAATTTGTGTACTCAAATAAAGATATATGTAAACAGACAGAACGCGGCCGGCCGTTGTGGCCGTGCGGTTCTAGGCGCTACAGTCTGGAACCGCGCGACCGCTACGGTCGCAGGTTCGAATCCTGCCTCGGGCATGGATGTGTGTGATGTCTTCAGGTTGGTTAGGTTTAGGTAGTTCTAAGTTCTAGGAGACTGATGACCTCAGAAGTTAAGTCTCATAGTGCTCAGAGCCATTTGAACCATTTTTTTTTTTTTTTTTTGACAGAACACGGCGTTGCCATCGGCAACACCTATATAAGACAACAAGTGTCTGTCAAAGTTGTTAGATTGGTTACTGCTGCTACAATGGCAGGTTATCAAGATTTAAGTGAGTCAGAACGCTGTGTTATAGTCGGCGCACAAGCTAGGGGACACAGCATCTCCTAGGTAGCGATGAAGTGGGGATTTTCCCGTGCGATCATTTCACGAGTGTACCATAAATATCAGGAATCCGGTAAAAATGACGTCTCCAATATCGCTGTGACTGGAAAAAGATCCTGCACGAACGGGACCAACGACGACTGAAGAGAAACATTTAACGTGACAGAAGTGCAACCCTTCCACACATTGCTTGCAGATTTCAATGCAGGGCCATCAACAAGTGTCTTATTCATTGCACGACATAAAAATTTACGCCTCGCCTGGGGCTGTCAACACTGACATTGGGCTGGTGATGACTGGAAACATGTTGCCTGGTCGGACGAGACTCGTTTCAAATTGTATCGAGCAGATGGACGAGTACTGGTATGGAGACAATCTCATGTATCCATGAACCCTGCATGACAGCAGGGGACTGTTCAAGCTGGGGGAGGTCCTGTAATAGTGAGAGGCGTGTGCAGTTGGAGTGGTATGGCCCTGTTACGTCTGCATAAGACTCTGACAGGTGACATGTATGCAAACATCCTGTCTGATCACCTGCATCCATTATGCATTCCGAGGGACTTGGGCAATTCCAGCAGGACAATTCGACACCCCACACGTCCAGAGCTGCTGCAGTGTCTCCAGGAACATTCTTCTGAGTTTAAACACTTCCGCTGGCTACCAAACTCCCCAGACATGAACATTATTGAGCATATCTGGAATGCCTTGCAACGTGCTGTTCAGAAGAGATCCCATCGTACTCTTACAGATTTATGGACAGCCCTGCAGGATTCGTGCTGTCAGTTCAAAATGTTCAAATGTGTATGAAATCTTATGGGACTTAACTGCTAAGGTCGTCAGACCCTAAGCTTACACACTACTTAACCTAAATTATCCTAAGGACAAACACACACACCCATGTCCGAGGGAGGAGTCGAATCTCCGCCGGGACCAGCCGCACAGTCCCTGACTGCAGTGCCTTAGACCGCTCGGCTAATTCTGCGCGGCGTGGTGTCAGTTCTCTCCAGCACTACTTCAGACATTAGTCGAATGCATGCCACGTCGTGTTGCGGCACTTCTGCGTGCTCACGTGGGCGCAACACGATATTATGCAGGTGTACCAGTTTCTTTGGCTCCCCAGTGTATGAAGGAGAAGGAGGGAGAGTTTGTTGACTCACCTGCATGTAGGCAGTGGTGGCGATCCAGACATCGTGGGCGGTGCAGGCGGCGCCGACGACGGCGAGCAGCGCCCAGGCGACGGCTGCGGCGCGGCCGCGCGCCTGGTGGACGCTCTGCAGCGCAGGTACCGTGCTGGCCGCCACGTGCGCCTTCCATGTGCTCGCCAGCACCGACCACCAGTACCGCGCCGCCGTCGCCGTCCGCTGACGCCGACCCGCCATCACTTTCCCCAGCGTGTGCACCAACCTTCCTGCCATGAGGTCCTCCAGGTGCAGGCTTCCACCAGAGGTGGTCTAAGGCCAATCCCCATTAAGCGCCAACAGAATGAAACGGAATGGCAGGTGACGACACCCTCATATGGTAGTATTTTCAAACTGGACGGATCATCAGCACAAAGGCACTTGGCCTATCCCAGCACCTAACAGAGAAAAAAGTTTATGAGATGCCATCCATAGCAACTGGTGCGATAGAGCCTATCCTAGGCTGGCTGGATGGTCCTGCGCTTATTGCTCCAATTTTCTCATCCAGGGAGATACCCGGCGACCTTGTTGGCCAAGATAGCGTTTGACAACCATCTAAACAAGTGATAGAAGTTCTCACTGTATGTGGGCAGGCATTATCTTGCTGAAATGTAAGCCCTGGATGGCTTATCATGAATAACAACAATACAGGGCATAGAACATCTCCGATGTACCATTGCGCTGCAAGGATGGCGCGAATGACAACCAAAGTGTTCCAGTTATGAAAAGAAATGCCACACCAGAACATCACTCCTGCTTGACAGGCCATATGGCAGGCGCCGCGCGGGATTAGCCGAGCGGTCTAAGGTGCTACATTCATGGACTGTGCAGCTGATCCCGACGGAGGTTCGAGTCCTCCTTCGGGCATGGGTGTGTGTGTTTGTCCTTAGGATAATTTAGGTTAAGTAGTGTGTAAGCTTAGGAACTGATGACCTTAGCAGTTGAGTCCCATAAGATTTCACACACATTTGAACATATGGCGGGCGACAGTCAGGTTGGTATGTCACTGCTGTGTGGGGCGTCTCCAGAAATGTCTTCCCCGGTCATTGGGACTCAGTTCGTAGCAGGATTCATCACGGAAGACAATTCTACTCCAGTCAATGAGATACCACACCGAAGACATATCTCGAGACGCCATGGACAGCAGTGAGATACCAACCTAACTGTCGCTCACCATACCCTGACAACCACGAGTGATGGACTGGAGTGTCATGTCTTTTCATAGCAGTACCCCTTTGTTCGTCATCTGCTGCACCCTTTCAGCACAACAGTATGTCGACGATATTCTATCCCCCGCTTTGTTGTCCTTCTTGGCAAGCCATCCTGAGTTTACATTTCAGGAATAATGCCCATTCACATACGGCTACAGTCTCTACTGCTTATCTTCGTGCTTGCCAAACACTACCTTGGCCAGAAAGGTCGCCAAACCTCTCCCCAAATGAGAACGTTTGGAGCATTATGAGCAAGACTCCTCAAATCATCTCGGTATTTGATGATCTAACGCGCCAGTTCGTATATCTGGCATGCCCTCTGGAAGAAAACCAAATTGAAACAAAATCCAAGTCGTCATGGAACATTTTCAAAGTCAATTTTTTTTCCCCTAGAACCGTCGACCTTGACCTTCCGTTCCGTTCTATTTCGTTTCTTTTCTGTTGATGGCCTGTGTGAATGCCTCATTTGAAATGCATTACGGAATGTTTTAACGTTCCGTTCCTTCGGCGTGAATCGACCTTTAGGGTCTGATCAACTACAGGAAGGATTCCAACCCATGCTGCATTTTTGCAATTTTCGCACCAAAAAACGTTGCCAGCGGTGAAAGAAACGACAAGTGAGAGACAAAAATTTTGCCTCTTCTCAAATTACGTCTGGTGTCCAGTGCACTGACAGAACAATGAAGCGTTTAACCTGCACTTTGTGGAGGCTGGAGCTCAGTCCAGAGGTCGTTTTGTGACGTTCATCGTGTTTCTCGTACTATTCATTCAGCTTACTGAGAATATACACTCATCAGCCAAAACGTTATGACCACTGCTCACAGCGACGTTGGATGCCGCCTGGTGGCGTTATCGGAACGTGATGCGGTGACAAGAGTATGTAAGTGGAGCAGCCACGGACGGGGGATCATCCTAGCGAAGATACGGGCTGCAAATGGGGAAGTCCATTGAGATAAGCGGCTTTTGAAAAAGGGCAGATTACTATTAAGCAAAGCCTATGGACGAGTATCTCGAAAATGGCAAAGTTCGTCGAATGTTCACATGCTATTGTGAGCATCTACGGAAAGAGGCAGAAGGACAGTAAAACTGCCACTAGGTGCTAAATGGTTGGACGTCCACGACTCTTCACAGAATGCACAGAACGTGGAGTTTGGAGGCTTGTCTGGTCTGTAAAGTAGCATAGATGGTGATCTGTGGCATCTCTGCCTAAAGAGCACAATGCTGGTGCACGCACAAGTGTTTCGAAGCACATCGTTTATCTTACGT
The DNA here is from genome assembly GCF_021461385.2 of Schistocerca piceifrons. Taxonomy (NCBI): domain Eukaryota; kingdom Metazoa; phylum Arthropoda; class Insecta; order Orthoptera; family Acrididae; genus Schistocerca; species Schistocerca piceifrons. Next base: position 190,219,429 of record NC_060141.1, on the reverse strand, counting down.
TGTTGACCATGGAGATCTGCAGCAGACCATCCTTACATGTTCACATGTTGACCCAATATCGTCAGTTACGATTGCGGTGGGCACGGACCATCGGGATTCGACCGTCGATCAATGGAAACGTGTCGGCTCTTTGGTGAATCACATTTTTGCTACACAAACGTCATCATCGAGGTGAACAGCGGCTCGAAACGTGCAGCGCACCACGGATCCAGGCTGGTGCGAGCAGTGTTATGCTATGGGAGACATTCCCCCGCGCTTGCAGGGAACTTGTGGTAGTACTGGAAGACTTGCTGACAGCTGCGAACCACCTGCATCCCTTCGTGCTTAGTGTCTTCCCCTAGGGCGATATTATCTTTCACCAGTATAATTGCCTCTGTCTCAGAGCCAGAACCACACCGATGTCTCGACGACCAAATTCGTGTGATGCAAATCCTGTGAAACCCATGTGGGTCGCTATTGGGCGCCATCACTACGAACAAAATCAGTGGCCCGTTATTTATGCGAATTAAATGACATAGACATATGCACAAACCAGTGCGTAGACATCTAATGCCACATACCTCCACAGATCTACCAAAAAACTGTAGGATCGCTGACACACACAATTAGTGGCGTATTTAGTTCCAAAGATGGACAAACAAGCCGTTAAGCAGGCAGTCATAATATTTTGTCTCATCAGCGTCTACCTGGATATTTATTCATCATTCGCCTTGACCAAGTATTGCTCTGTCTTCTGCATCTTCATGGTGAGTGCTCTATGCTGCTCGTCTTCTGCATCTTCATGGTGAGTATTCTACAGATACCCCCGTCTTCCATCGTGGCAGCGATGTTCATAGGCCTGTAAGTATAGATCCTGGTTTAACCAACACTCAGGCACCCTGTCCCACCTCGAAGCCCCCCCCCCCCTCCCCCTCCGGATCACCCAAATTTTAATACCAGAGAAAAAGACTGCACCATTTGGAACAACGAGTGAAACGTAGTAGGCACCATCCCCGCTGTTTGGTAGCTGTACGGTGTCAATGAGCTATGTGAGCTGGATGCGGCGTGCCTGAAGAAATATGCAGATTCTCTTCCTCCCGGAACTGAGCTCAATCTCGTGACTGGGGACGCTGTCCCATGATGTCAGTGGTATGTCTCCTGCGGGAGACCAATTTCTGGTCTGGTATGCTTACGCATATACGACACAAGCTCAGTACTGTTCTGCACTGCACAACCGGTTTTATCCAACAGGTATGTGAGCACCACAACTTTACAGCTGTCTTCTATTCCAGTTGCATTTAATTTAACTCATAGAATAAACTGTAGGTCTAACGTAGGATTGTGGTATGGGATGCAAATTCAAAACCATAAAAGTAAGTTTAGCGTCAGAAATATATCAATTTTTTTCAGTATCAGGACAGTATGTGCGTTGCTATTCCTTTTGGAACTAACAGTGCAGCACATAACCTACACTTCTATTACTTTTTGGACCCGTTTTGTCCTTGTGCAGGCGTTGACGAGATGTTTGTGATTAATGTACTTTTTCAGTGTATCTCAAACATCATTTCTTTAAGCCTATCCAGTACAAATTCGCTGGAGACAAAACATCATATTTTCAGAGAGTAGACCGCATAAGGTTCCAGATCTGGTTAAGACAGCGCAACGCTTATGTCTCAGTTTCAATAAACTAGCGGTTGGTTTCTCTGCTGAGCACGAAATAGCTTCTATGACTGACTCTTTACTGCTACAGTTTTGTTATTACCCTGACATTAACTCCTGCAAAATGCGATAAAAACAGTTTTTCGTTATTGCAACATAAAGTTTTGTGTTGAGAAAATAAGCTGTAGCACAGGCAATAAAGAACTTACGAAGTTTATACCGTCATGTACTACGATGTTTTGCCATTATTGAAATATATTTGCCCATCAATATTCCTTTAAACCGTTTCTATGGCAAGTAATAGTTGCAGTCGTATAGTACAGGGCAAGTTTACTGTTGCAAGTGGGAGAAAAGTGTGCTGTGCGTTATCTTACCAATTGCGCTTTATAGTTGACATGGAGCTATAAATGTTTATCTACCTAACGAATTTATATTATCTAACGACTGTAGGCTTCAAAGAGAGAATATTTACTGTTTTACAGCCTACAAAATAAAAACTGAACGAAAGATACACTGACGACCCAAAAAATTTGTACACCTGCATAATATCGAGTAGGACCCTCGTGAGAACGCAGAAGTGCCGCAACACGACGAGGCTTGCACTCGACTAATGTCTAAAGTAGTGCTGGAGGGAGCTGACTCCATGAATCCTGCAGGGCTGTCCATAAATCCGAAGAGTACGACGGGACCTCTTCTGAACAGCACGTTGTAAGGCATTCCAGATATGCTCAATAAGGTTCATGCCTGGGGGATTTGGTGGCCAGCGAAGTGTTTAAACTCAGAAGAGTGTTCCAGGAGCCACTCTGAAGCAATTCTGGACGTGTGGTGTGTTACGGTGTCCTGGTGGAATTGCCAAGTCCTGAATGGATGCAGGTGATAAGACAGGATGCTTACGTACGTGTCACCTGTCAGAGTGGTATCTAGACGTATCAGAGGTCCCATATCATTCCAACTGCACGCGCCCCACACCAGTACAGAACCTCCACTAGCTTGAACAGTCCCCTGTTGACATGCAAGGTCCATGGTTCATGAGGTTATCTCCATACCCGTACACGTCCATCCACTCAATAAAATTTGAAACGAGACTCGTCCGACCAGGCAACATGTTTCTAGTCATGAAAAGTCCAATGTCGGATTTGATAGGACCAGGCGAGGCGTATATCTTTAAGTCGTGCAGTCATCAAGGGTACACGAGTGGGCCTTCGCCTCCAAAAGCTCATATCAATGATCTTTCGTTGAATGGTTCGCAGGGTGACACTTGTTGATGGCCCAACACTGAAATCAGCAGCAATTTGCGGAAGGGTTGCACTTCTATCACGTTGAACGACTCTCTTCAGTCGTCGTTGGTCCTATTCTTGCAGGATCTTTTTTCGGCAGCAGCGATGTCGGAGGTTTGATGTTTTATCGGATCCCTGATATTCACGCTACACTCGTGAAATGGTCGTACGGGAAAATCGCTACCTAGGAGATGCTGTGTCCCATCGCTCGTGCGCCGACTATAACACAGCGTTCACAATCATTTAAATCTTGATAACCTGCCCTTGTAGCAACAGTAACCGATCTAACAACTGCGCCAGACACATGTGTTATATGGGCGCTGCCGACCGCAGCGACGTATTCTGCCGGTTCACGTATCTCTGTATTTGAATACGCATGCCTGTACCAGTTTCTTTGGCGCTTCTGTGTATGTATTCCAGAAACGATGGAAACTGAAAAATGTAAAGTCTAAACGACAAGCAGTGAGGTGGCTTGCAATAAGTGAAGATTCTCTAATGCAGGGCGATTCCGACATGTTGTTACCAACTTTCGGGGATGATGGAGAAGGACAACTGCATCAATTTGAGGTAAGGGACCCTGGTCCGGAAACTTACAACTTTCAACCTTGAAAGTTGTAAGCGAATATCGTTCTAATACCTCTGACAGTCGACCTATTCTCCTGCAAGATCTTTGCTCTCCAGATTGTGGGAGGAGGAAGTATGGAACGAAAGAAGAAAAAATATCCAGAAAAAATGGGCTCTCAAGTGCATGCTTTAAGAACTATGAGCACTTGTTCATCTTTGCTACTGTGAAACACATCTCTTCTTCTGGACATCTCTTCTACTGGACATCTCTTCTACTGGACAAGTGCTCATTGCTCTTAAGATACATACTTTACATCCAATGTTTACTGGCCCATTTTTCTTGTTTTGGTCCATACTACGTCCTCCCAAAGAAAGGAAGGCAAAGAGCTCACAGTAGGAGAAATTCACTGTCAGAGGTATTAGAACCGTTTTCAGTTATAATTTTCGACTGAGTCGTTTCCGAATCAAGGTCTCATACCTCAAATTGATACTTCTTAAGGTTCGGTAACAAGAAACGGTTCTTTTTCAACTGACTTTTGTTTATTTCTAACAAGGTTTCAAATATTCCTCTCCCATAAACCTTCCAAGAAACAGTTAGCTGTATTAAAAATTTATATGGAATACAGTATAAGTAAAGGCATTTATCCAAACACAGTGGAAGACGTGAAATGCAAGAATGGCATGAGCTAGACACTCCTACATCACAATCTATGTACCAGAACACAATGAAGAAATTAAAGAAGAACATTACTCAGAGCAACATTCTCACAAAAGCAAATAAAAGTAATACTTTGGTTCTAATGATAAAGGTGATTATGTGGAGTAAATGAAACAACTCCTCACATCCGATTCCCACTACATCCTCGCTGAAGATGGGATCAAAACCTTTAGCGAAGAAGTTAAAAACTTTAACCAAGACCTAGAAAAGCATAATACCTGAATATGAAGCTAAGTATTTCATCAACATGAACCCAGTAGCTCCTAAACTGTATGGACTTCCTGAAATACACAAAGAAGGCCAACCATTACGACCTCTTGTGCCAACCTAGACCGCACCATGCTACAAAATCGCCAAAGAATTACGTTTCTGTATAAAACTCAAGACGAAATTTCAGTCTAAGTTGGGAATTGTTCGAAAATTATCCATGGTTGATATTCTTCTAACTGAACTGAAGACTAGGATACAAGCTGCTGTGGGTACTGTGACAGAACACATGTTACGAAACACCTGGCGAGAACTGGAATACCGTCTCGACATTCTCCGAGCTACCAAGGGAGCACACGCTGAGGTTTACTAACGTAAGTGGTCTTAAAAAAAACTAGTAACACTAACCTATGTAACGGCATCAAATGTAACTTAGTATGTCAAATGGTTATTCTGTTATAAATTTTTATAATCAGGGCAAGACTTTGTGCTCACCCTGTATACCTATTCTTTTCTACACATTTGTTGTGGCTGCCAACTGTTTGTCTATACTGCGAATCTAATTTCTGCTGAATGTTGATTTTGCCTAGAAATGAAAGACAGGCACAGTATTCATGTGTCGCTTTAACATTTCATGTACTTTCATTTTACACCATATATGCCCAATATCAGTTATTTCGGTCTTACACCAATGAACATTTCCCCCAAATAACACACGAGGAAAACAAAAAACAGCATTTCTTTCTTGACAACCACAAACCCATTTCTTCTTTTAGTAAATTTCTGGATTGAACTTACGGCATCGATTTTTTTGTTTGCTGCTACAGATTCAGGTTCGGCAGTGGCCTACCTAGGGTTTTTTTTCTGAGAGTCCTGTCGCTAAATGGCGTTTTTAATAATCCTTTACTTTGTTGATGTTTGCTATTTTCACAGTCAACTGAATTTTCCCTTGCAGATACCACTGTGCAGACAACTATACAGGATGAAGCGAAATTCGCGCACTCGGGCTTCCCAGCACAACTCCTCACATGCCAGCGATAAAAAAATGTCTCAAACAAAATTTCGTCTGGCGAGTACATCCGGCAAAAAAAGAACATTAAAGAGTGGCAGTCTGGCAACACGGTAACCACATGTATCGTAAGTACCTCTGTCAGCCCACGTTAGTTGTACTGTGCAGTTGGTGCAGTGGATAGTGTTTTGAGTTAGTATGCAGGAATGTAGGAGGTCGAGGGTCCGATCCTGGGTTGGGGTGCATTTTTTCATTAGCTAATTTCAGTCTGATATTTCATACTGTAATATACACCATTTCTTAGCTCACATGTATCCTAAATTTGCAACGTTCTGTTGGTTGGTTGATTGTTTGGGGAAGAGACCAAACAGCGAGGTTATCGTTCTCATAGGATTAGGGAAGGATGGGGAAGGAAGTCGGCCGTGCCCTTTCAAAGGAACCATCCTGACATTTGCCTGGAATGATCTAGGGAAATCACGGAGAACCTAAATCAGGATGGTCGGATGCGGGATTGAACCACCGTCCTTCCTAATGCGAGTCCAGTGTGCTAACCACTGCGCCACCTCGCTCGGTCAACGTTCTGTAATGCTGAACATAACAGATACGTGATTAAACAAGTAAGAAATAGACAGCTGAAGCAAATGACCTGTCATAGGACAGAATAACTATAAAAACAATATCAATTTCGAGATGCTAAAGATCATAGCACAGTACAGTAACCCAACATCTACCTGTCATTGTCACTACATGTACCTGACCGCTCAGATGTCGCACATTAGCACCCAGTGACACTAATAATGTCTATATTAATGACAGCATGACCTTCATAACAGAATATGTTGTCCTCAGAACAACAGATGCTCAAAGCGACCTCCCTGCACTTCCAAACAGTGCGCAATCTGCAGGATCATACAGCTCTGGACTCTTCACAGCAAAGCAGCGTCCACAGTAACAAGAGTAGCATGAACATGCACTACCAATTCTTCCACATTCGCCGGCAGAGTTAAGTACACGTGCTCGTTCAGGTGTCCACACAAGAATAAATCCAGGGAATTTAGGTCAGGTGTATGTGGTGGCCCTACAACTGGACCTCCACGTCTGAGCCATTTCCCTGGATATGTTCTGTCTAAATACTGACCCACATTAATTCCAGAGCATGGAGATACACCATTATGTTGGAACCATATACTCCGACACTGCTAATTTTGAAATGATTGGTTTAAAATTACATTTTTTCCCTAATGGTAATAGACGTGATGTTTCCACAAACCCATTGGTAGAATAATAATAATAATAATAATAATAATGCATTGAGGTATGTACTAAACACCATGCGGTTGCCAGACTCAAAGTTGAAATGCATAATTAGTGGGACCATGGTGATAACACGTACTAATGATAACCGAGTTTAGACATTATTCACAGAACACATTGCTAGTCCTACTGGTAACGTAAGGCCCTAACGAAATGTAATGGACCTGAACGAGGCAAGAATAATAGTAGTAATCTATTGGACCATTGGAGGAGGTTACAAAGAAAACAGGTTTTGCATCTAGTAGATGAAGTGGAAAGGGCTTCTTTCAAAGGTGACCAATCTTCCATTTCTACAATTGTAGTTTGTAAGTACAAATGCTTTCTAGAGAACTTGCTGCAATCGCTGTTGACGATTAAGATGCCAGATACCATACCACCTGGACTACATTTGCCAAAAAAAAAAAAAAAAATATGCCTCAACATGGGATCGAAACTTCAACGTCCTGCATGCTAACCCAAAACTCTATCCTCTGCACCAGTTGTACAGCACAACTAGCACGTGCTAACAGAGGTAGTTACCATACATGTGGTTACAGTGTTGCCTGATTGTCACTCTATAACGTCCTTTTTCTGCCGAATGTACTCGTCGGACGAAATTTTGTGAGAGACATTTTACTATCGCTGGCATGTGAGGAGTCGTGCTGCGAAGCCTGAGTGCGCGAATTTCGCTTCACCTTGTATATCAGTCAATTACCTGACCTCACACAAACTACAATATGTTTGTACAGAACTGTATTACACGAACGCAACGAGTATAAACAGAAATATTGAATCTTTGTTTGGAAAACAGATGCTCAACATGCGGTGAATGCGTTAGTTTTTGTTCTGTAGCATTAGCCAAGCTGTTGTGAGATACACCAATATTGAAATAATGCCTCTTAGTTTCAAAATCTAAAGGCATATATTACATATAGCTATTTATAACGATATTTAAGTGTATTATTTCGGTATTCGATTTAATTATGTTAGAACTACTTACTTCTGAGATAACAAATAATATATCGACCATGAAGAACTTGGATATTTATTTGATGCACAGTTACACACACAACATACTGGGAAGACTGGATACATACAATAACATTACAGTGATACTGGACTGCAAAGAAAATGCACACAGCAAAAAGTTGTGAGAACCAAAGAAAATAAATCACTGATATCCTAAAATAAATATAACAAATAAATTTATCCTTCTTTCACATATTTTCAACACTCCCACTTAAAAAGGACTCAAATTTATTATCAAGCGTTTAGAAGTTTCTCACAAATATCCTGAATGCTTTGGATGTTCAGTATCTTCATTTGTATCTGAAGTGTCACCTTTGGTAATGGCTTGGTTAGTAAATCAGCCTGCTGGTCCTTGGATGGAATCTGCTCTAGTACAAATTCATTCTCCTTGTACTTATTGCGTACAAAGTGATAATGTACATCAATATCCTACTTCTTTGATGAAACTCTGGTTTTTTTAAGTTTCACTGCACTTAAATTGTCAATGTTCAAAGTTGTCTTTATTTTGCTGAACAAAGCCAAGTCACTGAGCAAACTTTTCACCCAAACAATTTCTCTCACTGTCTGACTGGCTGCAATGTATTCAGCCTCAGTTGTAGAAAGTGCTACCACTCTCTGCTTTGTCGAGGCCCAAGTAACAGTGGATTCACCGAGCTTTAGCAACATACTGGTTGTGGGTCTCCTAGTTTCCGAATCACCAGCATAGCCTGTGTCACTGTAGGCATGAATGCGATTCTCCTGCTTTGAAGGAAAATAATGTCCATAGTCCATAGTGCCTTTAACATATTTCAGGATCCTTTTCATAGCACTCCAATGTATTTTCATTGGTTTCTTGCGATGCTGACTGGCACTGTTGACTGCGAAAGTGATGTCTGGGTGTGTTCCTAGTGACAAATACATCAGACTACCCACAGCTTGCCTATATGGAACACTGGACATGTCCTTCTCTCTCCTTTTATGCAGGTCAGCACACATTTGATGATGATGTTGATCTGCAGGTACTGTTACAGGGTTAGCATTCTCCATCCTGAAGCAGCATAAAACCTTCATGGCATAAGCCTCTTGATGCAGAAAAATAGAGCCACCTGTTAATCGTTCTACCTGCAGGCCCAAGTATGTATCCAATTTTCTGAATGTGATGTCAGATTCTCTTTGTAGTTCACTAAGCAAAAGGGTAATGGTAGAAGGACCTTCAGCAGCTGTCAGACCACCATCCACATGTACTGCCAAAATCAATGTATCACTTGTGTCCTGATTGGTGAATAGACATTGATCTGCATTTGTTGGCTGAAGTCCAAACTTGCATAAAACTGTTGTGAAATGTTGGTTTCAGCATCTGGAAACTTGTTTCAGGCCATACAAGCTTCGTTTTAATTTACACACATGGTCAGTCCCATCTTCAAAACCTTTTAATTGATTCATATAAATGTTCTCTGCTAAATTTCTATAAAGAAAAGCAGTTCAGCCATCAAATTGTTCAAGACACATGGTTTTGGATGCTGCAATGGACAATACTATATGAATTGAGTCAAATCTAGTCACTGGACTGTAAGTTTCCGGATAATCTATACCTTCAACTTCCTTGAAACTTCTAGCCACAAGTCTAGCCTTGAAATTTGGAGCATCATCACTGTTAGAATACTTGATTTTGTACACCCAACGGTTATCAATGACTTGGTGATATGCAGGAAGGTCCACTAATGTCGAGGTCTGGTTAGCTTCCAAGGAATTAATTTCATCATTCGTAGCATCTTTCCACTTGTCTACCTCATCACACATAACTGCTTGGTCATATGTTTCTGTTTCACCAATATCTAAAATGGTTACATGATTCTCGTATCTTGCTGGCAATCTTAATGATCTGCGATCTCTTAATCGATATTTCCCATGAGACTGAACAGCTTCATCAGCTACTGCTTCCCATTCAGAATGTGCATTATTGGCTCTTTCTTCACTTGCTTCTGTAAAATCCAGCACCACAGGAATAGTTTGAAGGTTGGCTTCTACAGATAATAAACTGTTTTCAGGTAAGAAAAAGTTCACTACTCCTGGTGTTGATGTTTCACGTTTGCTGCAGTTGTCTTTAAACAGTTTCCCTGTAAAAGTAACATCTCTGTGGACTTTCACTTGCCACAGGTCTAGAAACCACACACTATAACCTTTCTTGTTTTGGTCATAACCAACAAAATACCCCTTTTTAGTTTTTGCATCCCATTTTTGCCTCTTCTCTTTCGGAACATGGACATAAATTTCTTCACCAAAAGTTCTGAGGATTTTTAAGCTTGGTTTCTTCCCTAACCACAGCTAACATGGCACAACTCCCCTTTCTTTACTTGTTGCAGTCCAGTTGAGTGTGAATAATGCATAATTCACAGCTTCGCCCACATTTCAGTTGGCAGTACAGCTGGATGCGTACGAGTCCTGGCTATCTCGACAACAGTTCTGTTTTCCCTTTCAATAAGTGCATTCTGTTGTGGACTGTATGGCACTGTTTTCTGATGCAAGATATCCTTGCTGGTTAATCAAATTGGCAACCACTTCATTAAAAAATTCTAATCCATTATCTGTTCTTAATGTCTTTATGCCTCTGCACAAATGTTTCTCACCCCCTTTAAAGAAATTTTCCAAACATTCAGCTGTGTCTGATTTATTCTTGATATACACTCCTGGAAATGGAAAAAAGAACACATTGACACCGGTGTGTCAGACCCACCATACTTGCTCCGGACACTGCGAGAGGGCTGTACAAGCAATGATCACACGCACGGCACAGCGGACACACCAGGAACCGCGGTGTTGGCCGTCGAATGGCGCTAGCTGCGCAGCATTTGTGCACCGCCGCCGTCAGTGTCAGCCAGTTTGCCGTGGCATACGGAGCTCCATCGCAGTCTTTAACACTGGTAGCATGCCGCGACAGCGTGGACGTGAACCGTATGTGCAGTTGACGGACTTTGAGCGAGGGCGTATAGTGGGCATGCGGGAGGCCGGGTGGACGTACCGCCGAATTGCTCAACACGTGGGGCGTGAGGTCTCCACAGTACATCGATGTTGTCGCCAGTGGTCGGCGGAAGGTGCACGTGCCCGTCGACCTGGGACCGGACCGCAGCGACGCACGGATGCACGCCAAGACCGTAGGATCCTACGCAGTGCCGTAGGGGACCGCACCGCCACTTCCCAGCAAATTAGGGACACTGTTGCTCCTGGGGTATCGGCGAGGACCATTCGCAACCGTCTCCATGAAGCTGGGCTACGGTCCCGCACACCGTTAGGCCGTCTTCCGCTCACGCCCCAACATCGTGCAGCCCGCCCCCAGTGGTGTCGCGACAGGCGTGAATGGAGGGACGAATGGAGACGTGTCGTCTTCAGCGATGAGAGTCGCTTCTGCCTTGGTGCCAATGATGGTCGTATGCGTGTTTGGCGCCGTGCAGGTGAGCGCCACAATCAGGACTGCATACGACCGAGGCACACAGGGCCAACACCCGGCATCATGGTGTGGGGAGCGATCTCCTACACTGGCCGTACACCACTGGTGATCGTCGAGGGGACACTGAATAGTGCACGGTACATCCAAACCGTCATCGAACCCATCGTTCTACCATTCCTAGACCGGCAAGGGAACTTGCTGTTCCAACAGGACAATGCACGTCCGCATGTATCCCGTGCCACCCAACGTGCTCTAGAAGGTGTAAGTCAACTACCCTGGCCAGCAAGATCTCCGGATCTGTCCCCCATTGAGCATGTTTGGGACTGGATGAAGCGTCGTCTCACGCGGTCTCCACGTGCAGCACGAACGCTGGTCCAACTGAGGCGCCAGGTGGAAATGGCATGGCAAGCCGTTCTACAGGACTACATCCAGCATCTCTACGATCGTCTCCATGGGAGAATAGCAGCCTGCATTGCTGCGAAAGGTGGATATCCACTGTACTAGTGCCGACATAGTGCATGCTCTGTTGCCTGTGTCTATGTGCCTGTGGTTCTGTCAGTGTGATCATGTGATGTATCTGACCCCAGGAATGTGTCAATACAGTTTCCCCTTCCTGGGACAATGAATTCACGGTGTTCTTATTTCAATTTCCAGGAGTGTAGTACACCATTCTGTTGTGACTATAGTCATCTTTCAACATCAAGAAATATTTTGCACCACCCAGAAAGTCTTCTTGCATTTTACCACACAAATCTGCATGTACAAGCTCACCTACCAGGTGATCAAAAAGTCAGTATAAATTTGAAAAATTAATAAACCACGGAATAATGTAGATAGAGAGCTAAAAATTGACACCCATCTTGGAATGACATGGGGTTTTATTAGAACAAAAAAAACACCCCAAAATTCTAGACGCATCAAAGATCTCTTGTGCGCGACGTTTGGTGATGATCGTGTGCTCAGCTGCCACTTTCATCATGCTTGGCCTCCCAGGTCCCCAGTCCTCAGTCTTTGCGATTTTTGACTTTAGAGGTTACCTGAAGTCGCAAGTGTATCGTGATCGACCGACGTCTCTAGGGATGTGCGAAGGCAACATCCAATGCCAGAGCCTCACCATAGCTCCGGACATGCTTTACAGTGCTGTTCACAACATTATTCCTCGACTATAGCTATTGTTGAGGAATGATGGTGGACATATTGAGTATTTCCTGTAAAAAACATCATCTTTGCTTTGTCTTACTTTGTTATGCTAATTATTGCTCTTCTGATCAGATGAAGCGCCATCTGTCGGACATTTTTTGAACGTTTGTATTTTTTTGGTTCTAATAAAACCCCATGTCATTCCAAGCATGTGTGTCAATTTGTACCTCTCTACCTACATTATTCCATGATTTATTCAGTTTTCAAATTTATACTGACTTTTTGATCACCCAGTATTTGTTTTGATTTTGTATCACTGGATGGAAATGGCAGTTTGCACATTTTACCAATAATGCAGTCTTCACATTGAAACTTCTGATCTTGGATTTTTATGTTAGCACTTGACAAAACTTACTTAACTTGCACAGTATTCTGTTGTGCCATCCCCTTGTGCCACGCAGCAACATTTGCACAATACTCACGATTTGTCACAATGTTAAATTTAGTTTTAAACAGTTTGTCATGTCTCTCTCCCACTGCAGCAACACTTTTGTTCTTTAAAAATTTACACATTCTATTGTCAGATTGATGTGTCATACCTTTATTGAGGGCAGCACCCAAAGAGAACAGATTGTAGGTCAACTCTGGAACATATAAAACCTTGCTAATGTGCTTCTCCTTCCATTCCTTTCCAGTGTAAGCCAGAATATTAATGTTTCCAGATCCAAGAGCAGGAATGTATTTTCCATCTCCAATACCAACAGATCTTGCCTCTGGAAATTCTTCATAGGTGGTGAACCAAGAACGCTGATTGGTCATGTGGTCATTTGCTCCTGAAGTCATATACCATGGTTCTCCAGTTGTATCTGAATCACTTGCACTAAACATTGCTTCTCCAATGAGAGCTTCCCCATTGGATGAAGACTGGTTTGCAATTGTGGCTTTTCACTTTTTGCTGTCACGGATTCAGGGCTCTAGCTTATGACAATAGTGAAAAGTGCCTCACTTTCCTAAATGGTTGTGTTTTTTACCACCTTTTTTTTATGACAGCTGTTGTTTGCTGCATATTCTGCGCTTTCACCTTGATCACTTACATTTATTCTATTTTCCTCAATGGCAAGTCTGGAGAGCAGATTACTAAGTGCTCGTTCACTTGCCTGCACAGATTCCCATGCACTCGCAAAATATTTGTATGCCACTGGTAGAGTCGTCAAAATTTTTGTAAACACCATTTGCTCTGGTGTTTGCTCACCAAGAATCTGCAAGTGTTGTGCAAAATCTTCAATTCTAGTAGTATGAGTCACTATGTCATCTGTTGGTTTCTTTTGCAAACTATACCACTGTTGCAGTAGCATGTACACATTGGTTCCAGATTTTTGTTCATAAATAAACAGTAGCTTGTCCCACATTTCTTTCGATGTGTTGCAGTTCATAATATGCGGCATTGTTTTTTCTTCAACTGAGGTGGCGACAATTCGTTGAGCTGTTGTGTCACACTTCGTCCAGGTTGCAACCAACTTGTTGTATGCACCATTATCAGATGTTTCTTCAGGCAAATTGTATGAACCATCGAAAACAGTTCAAGCATTGTTTGATTTCAACACTATGCGCACTTGAAACTTCCAGGCAGTCCAATTTTTGGCCTCTGAGCTTTTTTATGCAGACAATCTCTCATTCCATCTTGAGGTTAAGTTATTTTTCTCTTCACTTGTGACCAGAAAACTAACCTCACATGGCACGATCGTATTTAAATTATTATTTCACGTCCGATACTAACTTTTTACAGAACATTATCTATCTTGCGTTCCTTGGCCCATAACCTGTTGGAACTACTTGTTTCTGAGATAACAAATAATATATCGAACGTGACCTACTTGGATATTTATTTGATGCACAGTTACACATGCAACATACTGGGAAGAATGGATGCCGACAATAACAATACAAAGTTGCTGGACCGCAAAGAAAATGCACACAGCAAAAAGTTGTGAGAACCAAAGAAAATAAATCACTGAGATTCTAACATAAATATAACAAATAAATTTGTCCTTCTTTCACACATTTTCAATAAATTGAGCATTAATTAGCGTTTAGGAATGCATTAGCATTAACTTGCAGAAAGACTGTAAAACTGGATTACACGAAACTGCGCCCTATTGTATTCAAACATGGTTGCTAGATGGCAGATCATGCTGCTATAGGACCTACACTTTACTGCTCTCTGGTGGAAGTAAGGTAAAGCTCTGAATCAGACTAGCTGTGGCTCTACCTATGCCATAAGAAGCATGTAGAAACCAACAGCCGAGCCTTTCACACAGCGCTAATGAGGACAGACGGTGCCAACCTGCAGTTGGCTCCAAGCTTCAGAAAACTACCACGAGAGTGCATGTGGCGAAACGCACTTCTTGAAATCAGAAAATACATAATGTTTTATGTGCAGTTCGCATAGGTTTCTCTTTCTTTCTTTTTTATGCAAGTGGTGCCATGGTACAGCAGCACTACCTCAGAAGCCGCCCCTGAGTACTTGTATTGGTGATGTGGGAGGGTTGAAGGTTTCTAGTGGGTGGGAGAGGAGAAAGGGGAGGGGAACAGGTGGGTTGGGGTTTTTTTGGAAGGACAGATTATCCCCAGGGACATAATAAACCATTTAACAGAACAATAGGTTAATGGGAGGGGAGGGGGTCATAAATCAATCAAGTTTGTCCCTGAATGTATGCTTGCCCTTTATTTAGGCAACCCACACTAACAAAATGCCTGATACCCTTATTTGCTGTATTGCTGACGCCATCTGCATTAAGTGAGGGATTCAATTTTGCACCTACACCTAGAGCACCATCTTTAACAGGTTTTGTTGGTGGTCGTGAAGAAGGAGTATGACATATTCCTGTGGATGCTGCAGAAGAAATATGGAGGGAAACTTGCCATGCATTTATGGAAGCTCCTCCACAGTGCTGTAACTCAACCCCAGAAGAAAGGAAGGCACTTAGGAATCTTGAAAAGAACCTCATGTAGTGGTGCTGGAGGCTGACAAAGGTAATAAAAGTATTTTGTTACCTCACAGTGGTTATGATGATTCTACCTATAGGTGGATTTATTATAACCCCACCGGAAATGTTCACTGGAAAATTACTGCACTCCTGAATTTCTCCTCCTCACCTCAAGATATCATCAAGTGCTTCAGACCGCATGGTTGTGTAACATCAAGGGTGTATGGCCTTCTGAATATTTGTAAGGGAAGTCTACCTTAATGTGCAATAGTAAGCAACATTACAGCTCCTACACATGATTTAACCAAACATCTTGCTTCTTTGCTGAAATCATTTGTAGTCATACGCTCAAGCTTCGCATCTGTAACTCAGCTGCTTTTACCAGTAGACTGAGGACAGTTCGAATCGTTTAGTTAGGTTTGATGTGGTATCACTCTTTATAAAGGCTCCTCTCGCATGTTCCTTGACATTAATTGGTAATAAGGTTCAGGTGGACATCATTGCTGTGTTTTGGGATGTTCTTGGTTCAATCTATTTTCTGTTCAACAAAGAATATTTTGAACAAACTGACGGTGTCGCCATGGGCCACCCTCTGTCTCCCTTGGTGGCCAACGTTTTTATGGAGGATTTCAAGGAGAGAGCACATGACTCAGATGCCCTTAAACCAACTGTATTATGGAGGCATGCAGACGATAATCTGATAGTGTGGCCTCATGGAGAAGATAAATTAATAGAGTTTTTACATCACCTCAGCTCTATTCACAACAACATTCAGTTCACTATGGAAATAGAGAAAGATCGTTGGCTGCGTTTCTTGGATGTGTTGGTTAGTAAGAAGAATGATTGTTCTCTGGGGCATTCAGTTTACAGTAAATTCACCCATACCATTTTAGATTTACAAGTGTCAATTTGTCATCACCCATCACAAACTATGAGCTCGCTTAAAGCACTTGCACACAGAGCTCACACAGAGCTTTCTTTTGTATGCCTGCAAGATGACAGACCTTTCAAAGTGGACAAAGGGAGTGATGAGAGTTCCCCGTTCCCAGCTACCGCAAACTGAAGTAAAAACGAGGGGAGTCCTTATGTTGGCAGTGTTCCACCTCTTCACCAGGAGTGCAGTGGGGGCGCTGTGGCCCTACTATTGGAAACGAGAGTATACCCCACAAGGCGAGAGGGTGTAGTACTCACAAGTCATCGTTGGGCACTGAAACTGACCCTGAACGCTTGCAAAGTGTGTAATGAGATGAGACATTTAGAAGACGTGTTTATGGACTTACAGAAGGAGATGGAAGGAAGACACATGCTGAAGGAAATGAGGAGTGCGTATGGTAACTTGCACCAGTCAATATGAGCAAGCGGATAGTGAAAGTAATGCCATACATGGCTTAGCGACATAAGCTAGCAGAGGGTAGGCTATTGAAAATGGTTCTCGGGACCATGGATGTTGTTGGTATCTGGAAACTGAATGGTATGAAAGAGAGAGTGTTGTAGCGAGGAGGAATAAAGTCACCACATTGGTCCTCTACACAGTTAATTAGTTTAGAACAAGGGGTACTGAATAATAAACAGGCAGCTGAGCCAAGCTCTATTAATACCAGATCAGTATTTGGCATGCCTGAAAAAAGTAGAGAAGGAATTGCTGCCAGAATTGGAAGCTGTAGTTGAACCAGACATGTCAAATCTACAACTGTATTACCACTTAGCAGCATTCGAGATTAGGACGGATTTAGCACGACTTTATACTGCATATTAATACAATTTCCGATTAGCAGCGAGCGAGCCAGGTGCATATATGCATACCCATTAAAGCGGAGAACCTTGGGGAAGTCAGTACAAGCAAAGACCCGGGAGGTACTTCTGATCACACAAGATGGTGGTAGTCATGGTGAGATGCTGCTAACTGAACGCGAACGTTGACAGAATTGGGGGGAAGGGATTCCCATTTGCCTGACCCAGGTGGTACATACGGGTACCAACATGTACAAGATGCAATTGTACTTGCCTAAAGCAGGAGCTCAGGACTTTCCGCGTGACGTACTGGAGCCGAGACCCTATTTTCAACAAGAGGGTTCGCACTAGGTTTAATCTGTAAACCGTTCCGAAGTTGCAGTAGCGAACTGCTACGACAAGATAAGCTCGCAGGAGCTAAACGTTCAGAACCGCACGGGAATGGAATAATTATTAACGGGACGGACTGTGACATAACAGAGCAGACCTATCATCTGTCAGCCTCTGTTGCAGAGGAAACCAAGCTGAACGTTAGACAGCCACTGTTGTACTGTCCAGAGAAGCCACTAGCAAATCTTCAGTGAGTAATCTGAGCCACCTGAATGAAACATTGGATGCTAACTTAATTCTACTCCTAAACTAGCTAACAGATACGCAAGAGGGACGAGTTTCAGTAGAGCATCAGATACCGATGAGCTGGTTAACCTTTCCTTCAGGAGTAGGAACTAGGGGTTCTAGAACATAGGTATAGTAATAAGAGAGTTATATTGTAGTATATAATTGGTTGTGATTCGAAAGACAAGAAACCTTGAGTGGTGTTAAAACAAGCATTGTGTCTCACAATACAAGACACTCCAAGGATGAGACGAGAGGATATTCATGTAAACAGTTGTTTAGTGCTTTGGAGGGGCTAATGTTTAACAGGTAGCTCAACCGAGTATGGTGATTTTATACAGTAACATAATAGACGACCTGATGAGCTGAGAATTGTAGAGGGAATGTGCCCCACCTTCTGAGCTTCGTTGCTTAATGTAAGACGAAAATTGTGAATACTTTATGTCTTGTGTAGCAGACCAGTCACGGGTTCAGGCCTGGCGTCCAGGTCTTCCCAAGGAGGGGAGGTATGTAACACAATCGTATATGTTGGGCATTACTGGGTTAAAAGCAGCTCCACTGCAACTACGTTTTAGGCAAGCAGGCAGGCACAGATGCGCTGTTATGTAATTTCTCGCCGGCCGGTGTGGCCGAGCGGCTCTAGGCGTTTCAGTCTGGAACCGCACGACCGCTAAGGTCGCAGGTTCGAATCCTGCCTCGGGCATGGATGTGTGTGATGTCCTTAGGTTAGTTAGATTTAATTAGTTCTAAGTTCTAGGGGACTGATGTCCTCAGATGTTAAATCCCATAGTGTTCAGAGCCATTTTTGTAATTTCGCAAGCGAGCCTGTTTGGATACCACAAGGCCGTGCAACTTCGAACCGGCCTGCGGACACGAAGGTGTTGTCCTGGAAGCGCCTGGAAGCAATGTATCGGCACAACAAGTGTGTTATTAATCACTATTAATTATGTTATGTGCAGTCTGGCAGCACCGTCTACAATATCAGGTTTATGCAAGTGTCCATCATGCTGTGCACCAGCCAAAATCCAACGCTGGTCTGGGCAGCCAGCTCCACCACACCAGCTCACGGTTCTCATTCCATGCACCAGTGAGTTGGAACAACACAACGGTTGAGCCATCCCCAGGCTCCGTCGCAGTGCCGAAGTCCTGTCTTGGAGGGCAGCGTTTCACAACCAGGGCGGTACTGCTGCAATCCTTCAGCACCAGGGAGAGCTACTAACCTGGTAGCAGAGGACGTCTACGAGAATTCAGCGGACATTTACATCGCTCACACTGCTCACTCAGGGCCACATGGAGCTAACTCAGTCATGTGTTGCTGAGTGGGGTACACAGTGTCAGCAAAGCGTGACATGGATGTAAAACGACCACCCCGCCGCCGCGACATTCCAACATCACCATCACCCCTAGTGGACCATGCATCTGCATTCCAAGGGCGCCGCAGCTCTTCGACGTTGTAGTTCGAGAGTAAATAGAATATGTGGTACCCGCAGCGGAATTTTCCCAGGCACCCCTAGTCAGCACCATTGTCTCTACAACCCGCCAGTCCACTATCTCTACAATAGCAGCTCCACTCACTCAGGCTACTATAGAAGTTATCCTTTGCAAAAATAAAAGATCGTCAAAACGTAAAAGACAAAGTCAGAAATAGTATCTCGGACGCCTTTCAAAATGCAGATGGAATCACAATTAAGAGAAAATGAGAGAAGAAAACCAAAGAAGAAACTGACCAAGCAAACAAAAAGAAAGCGACATACAGTTCAGAAATGCTGTCAGTAAATCTATAAACATTACACATTGTCTAAAGTTCGAGCAGTGCTGGCATAAACCCTGTTGTGGGTATAAAGGTTCTGGACACTTCATTTGTGATCTCTGTTAAATAGCATTTTTTTCTGATTGCAATAATTTGGCAGGTTTTCGTGTTTTTTCCCCTGTCTTGTTCACAAGCCTCAGAATTATTCAGTAAATCATATTTTATATCAGCAGTAACTATTACACGCTGAGAAAGACGATAGGTTTAACATACCGTTGACATCGAGGTCATTAGTAACGGAGCAGAAGCTCGGAATGTTTCAAAGAAGGGGAAGGTAAGCGACAGAGCCCCTTCTAGCAACATGTCTGGTTTTTTCATTTATTAATAATGGGCAAATTTACGCTACTGGAAATGCACCCTTACTCCACGCTTGGGTGAGACTGCACATCCGCTTTACTTTTTTTTTACTAAGCACCCATTACATTTGAAATTTTACATATTCCTTTTTTACGAAACTTCATTGGTCATTCGTGAAGCCTCCTTCAGTAAATATTTCTTCAGTAAACTTAAAATGCGCAGTTTTGCCCCACTTTACCTACCAGGGTTCAAATAGCTCTAAACACTATGGGACTTAACATCTGAGGTCATCAGTCCCGTAGACTTAGAGCTACTTAAACCTAAATAACCTAAGGACATCACGCACATCCATCCCCGAGGCAGGATTCGAATCTGCGACCGTAGCAGCAGCGTGGTTCCGGACTGACCCACCTAGAACCGCTCGGCCACAGCGGCCGGCACCTACCAGGGCATTTCGCAATAACTCTTGTATACCGAGGTGACGAAAGTCAAGGAGTAGCGATATGCACACACACAGATGACGGTAGTATAGCGTACACAAGGTATAAAAGGGCAGTGCATTGGTGGAACTATCATTTGTACTTAGGTGATTCATGTGAAAAGGTTTCCGAAGTGATTATTGCTGCACGACGGAAATTAAAAGACTTTGAATGCGGAGTGGTAGTTGGAGCTAGACGCAAGGAACATTTCATTTCGGAAATCGTTAATATTCCGAGGTCCACAGTGTCAAGAGTACGCCAAGAATACCAAATTTCAGGCATTGCGTCTCACCACGTGCAGTGCAGTGGCCAACCGCCTTGACTCATCGACCGAGACCATTGGCATTTGCATAAAGTTGTGAGTGCTAACTGCGTAAAAGAAGCACAAAAATCAGAGTGGGACATACGAGGAACTTTAGGACACTGCGGCGATATTCGGTGTTAATGGGCTATGGCAGCAGACGACCGACGCGAGTACCTTTGCTAACAGCGCAACATCGTCTGGAGCCCATCTTCTGTCCTCGTGACCATATCAGTTGGACGCAAGAAGATTTCAGTTGGTAAGAGCTGATTGTAGGGTTCGAGTGTGGCGCGGACCCCACGAAGCCAAGGGCCCAGGTTGTCAACAAGGCACCGATGGTGGCTCCATAATGGTGAGGGCTGCGTTTACAGGGAATGGAGTGGATCCTCTGATCCAAATGAACCGATTATTGACTGGAAATGGCTAAATTCGGCTACTTGGAGACCATCTGCAGGCAACCATGAACTTCATGTTCCCAAACAACGATGGAATCTTTATGGATGACGTGCGCCGTATCATGGGGCCATAATTGTTCACGATTGGTCTGAAGAACATTCTGGACGATTTGAGAGATTGATTTGGCGACCCAAATCACCCAACATGAATCCCACCCAACATTTATAGAACGTAACTGAGAGGTCAGTTCACCCACAAAATCCTGCAAGAGCAACACTTTCGCAATTATGGACGGTTATAGAGGGAGCGTGGCTTACTATTTCTGCAGGGGACTTTCAACGACTTGTGAGTCCACGCCACATCGTGTTGCTGCACTACGGCGGGTACAAGGAGGTCCGACGTGATGCTACGAGGTATCTCACGACAGGTATATTGACTTAACTGAGAAGTTAGAAGTTTTTGCAGCATAGTTCTAAGATCCTCCTGGATGATGCTTCCCTCTGATATCGTGGAGAAACATAAACACTAATCATATGCAACGTACCTGGGGAATTTTAAATTCATCTCAGGTGTTTTGCTGTAATCATTAATCGATTCTCTACGAATTTTCGGCAGCAAGACTTGCTACTGTCTTCGGGAGACGACTGACAGAATGCGAAACAACACCAGAGAAGAATTTGAGTTACAAATCTGTTGAGAACATAGCCGATCACATGTATAGGAATAGGAAGCAAAAATTTCTTGTACGCGGTAATTTTGGCTTATACGTTATATTTTTCCCCCTACAACAAATTTTATATGCTCTTTCAACATCATACCCTGTCGTCATAATATTTCTTGATACTTCGCCGATGCGACTGTTCTGAGAGCAATCAAAATATCGACGGGTGTACTGCCGGTCTACAGTGTCCAACGGGCACAATATTTCTTCGATCATACATGTCGCCTTCATCAGGTGAACTGAGGGACTGAGCTCCTGTGAACGTGCCGGGACTAAGATCCGTACGCTATGGCTGCTCAGAGGGAACTGGGTTCGGTCGAGGCGGCGGCCGATTTAAATATCCTCCGCCCGCGGCGCGCTCCCTCCGCTCTCCGTTCCCCGCGACACATTCGCGCGGTGGAACAGATTGCGACGACGTCTGAGATGACGTCGGTGTGATGGCTCTGCCCGCCGTGATCGTCACAACTATACGTTTGCTCGATTTACTCTTGTTTAACCCAATCGCTGGTTCCCAAGCCTTGCTAAGATTATAGCCACAGTCACGGTTTATGAGGTCGTCATTGGTGCGAATTTCGATGGCCTCTCCAACAACGCTGTCCCAGTATATCGACGTCTGTACCAGAATCCTCGTGCGTTCATACTCCATAGCGTGATTTTCCGACAATGTTCAGCGAGCGCCGCCTTGCTCGGATACATCAGTCGAGTGTGCCTCTGGTGTTCACGGCATCGATCCAGGACGGCACGCATCGTTTGACCAATATACGACT
The DNA here is from genome assembly GCF_021461385.2 of Schistocerca piceifrons. Taxonomy (NCBI): domain Eukaryota; kingdom Metazoa; phylum Arthropoda; class Insecta; order Orthoptera; family Acrididae; genus Schistocerca; species Schistocerca piceifrons. Next base: position 190,197,026 of record NC_060141.1, on the reverse strand, counting down.
TGCCACATTGACACGGAATCTGATACACGCCGGCCTTCCTCAAACAGAGGCCATCTTTGGCGCTCCCCACCAGTGCACGAGTTTTATTCGGAGGACAAAACACAGTTCCGACCCGGTGTTCCTTCAAAATGCGGGCGATTTTCTCTGAGAGTGCGCCTGTCTATGGAATAAACGCAGTGCCTACCTCCTCCCTCGTGATTTCATCCATCTCCACAGGTTGTGCTGTAGTGGTTGGGCGGAGAGCACGTTGAATCTGCCACTCTGAGTACCCATTTTTTCGAAATACAGTTCTCAGATGTTCCAATTCCTGGAGTAGACTCTCTGCGTCAGAGATAGTGCGCGCCCTATGTACTAGAGTTCTAAGTACCCCATTCCTCTGTGAAGGGTGGTGGCAGCTGTCTGCGTGCAACTACAGATCAGTGTGCGTTGTCATCCGATACACCCCATGACCTAGGGTGCCGTCAGCCCTTCTCTTGACCAAGACGTCAAGAAAAGGTAATTTATCCTCTGTTTCAATCTCCATAGTGGATTTGATGTTGGGGTGTATGGAGTTCAGATGTGTAAGGAAGTCAAGGAGTTTATCCATACCATGTGGCCAGATGACGAATGTGTCGTCCACGTAACGGAAAAAGCAAGTAGGTTTCCATTCGGATGACGACAGGGCTTCCTCCTCGAAGTTCTCCATGTACAAATTCGGTACCACCGGTGAGAGTGGGCTACCCATGGCGACTCCCTCCGTTTGTTCGTAGTATTCTCCATTAAAAAGAAAATACGTGGAAGTCAAGACATGCCTAAAAAGTTCAGTGGTCTTCTCGTCAAACTTCTGACTAATCAATTCTAGTGACTCTCGCAGGGGTACCCTCGTAAACAAGGAAACGACGTCAAAACTCACCATGATATCTGACTCATCCAACCTGAAGCTATCAAGGCGTTTAACAAAATCCACGGCATTACGGATGTGATGAGGGCATTTACCCACATAAAGACTTAATATTCCCGTCAGATATTTGGCCAACAAATATGTAGGTGCCCTGCTGTTGCTGACAATGGGGCGTAATGGTACCCCCTCTTTGTGAACCTTCGGGAGTCCATATAGTCTAGGTGGTACCGGACCTTGGGGTAACAATTTCTTAGCGTCACCCTCCGGTAAATCTGCGTCCTTGAGAAGCAACCTCGTCTTGTTCTCCGCCTTCTTTGTAGGGTCAACGCTGATCTTCCGGTAGGAATCGTCATTTAGAAGGCTCTGCATCTTATCAGTGTAGTCCTTATGGGAGACAACAACTGTAGCATTGCCTTTGTCAGGCGGTAAGACAACAATTTCAGAGCGCTCCCTCAGATCACGAATGGCCGCCCTCTCTTTACTGCCCTGCCGGCGGCAGTGGCCGTGCGGTTCTAGGCGCTACAGTCTGGAACCGAGCGACCGCTACGGTCGCAGGTTCGAATCCTGCCTCGGGCATGGATGTGTGTGATGTCCTTAGGTTCGTTAGGTTTAATTAGTTCTAAGTTCTAGGCGACTGATGACATCAGAAGTTAAGTCGCATAGTGCTCAGAGCCATTTGAACAATTTTTTTTCTCTTTACTGGTGATATTTGACTTCATCGGCTTGGATTTCGTCAACGCACGACAAGTTTCACGACCTATTTCCTCAGCTGAGACAGGCGGAAGTCGAACTGCATCCTGTTCAACAGCACTAACAATTTCTGCGACTGGAGTGAACTTAGGGGTAGGAGTGAAGTTGACACCTTTCTGCAAAACCGAGACCGCATCATCACTCAACGCCATGCCACTCAAATTGATGACAGTCTTGCACGGAACCTGCAGAGATGGTTTGTCACAGGAGCTCAGTCCGTCAGTTCACCTGATGATGGCGACATGTATGATCGCCGAAATATTGTGCCCGTTGGACACTGTAGACCGGCAGTACACCCGTGGATATTTTGATTATCAAATACGCCGGGAGAAACTCAAGAATCACGTTCTGAGAGTAGTACCAGCAATCTATACTGTAGCTAACTGCTTTCTGCTAAAACAAATCTTTAACTGGATATGAGCTACGAAGTTTGCAGAGAACCAGTATAGGTATGATAAGTCCAGAACTTCCTAACAGAATATAGCAGAGTCTGTCTTCATCTCGAATGATGCGCTTTTCTCTCTCTCTCTCTCTCTCTCTCTCTCTCTCTCTCTCTCTCTCTCTCTCTCTCTCTCTCTCCCTTTAATTTTTTTTGAGCGTTTTGGATTTTAATGGAAACTTATCCAAAGAATAACACAGTGAATGAAAGCTATAAATAATAATCTAAGCAACGATACTGCAAAGCATAATTGTCGAAAGCAATACAGCACTTTTTTGCATCACCTAAATGGCGAAAACGTCTCCTAATTATGAAACGTAGCGATAAATCCATATCGTAAGCGACTCGGCATGCTGCTTACCACAAAGGAGAGTAGCCGGTAGCCAGAAGCCACCTCGTTCAGCCAGCAGCTGCGTCCTTCTTATGGCTGTATTCCTCGCTGCATTACACTCTGGTCATTTCCAGGGCACTGCTCTCACATTCCCTGTAATCTTCGTAACGTGTTTGAACAAGCGCGACACTGAGGCGTCCAATTTTAATGACACCGCGACTCGACCGCTATGATGTTATCAAACGCAGGAACCCATTATTTGTTCTGCTGCTGCAAAGAGAAACAAGTATGCTGTAAAGTTGCAGACTTTTAGTTCTTTGCTTACAATAGGACACACTTAACTGAAGTAATAGCGAAATTATTTCATTCACGGTCTCAAAAAATCTGAAAATTACTTTGCAGTATCTACGAGCAAAGTTGTTGATAGCATACAAAATCTAAAATTGGACGTTAAATATGACTAGAGGTATGAACATTAGAGCTAAAAAGTAATAGAATTTGATGAGCACAATGAAAGTAACAGCTGAAATACATGATTTCATGCTTGTAACAGAAGGAGATATCGTGCTAGCAGGAAAGCATTACGTGTTAATGAGCTAATATTTAATAAGTTATATTCATGTCAAATTTGTATGAACCAAATTAAATATAGCTCTCTGCAATAATGATACCGATCACTGACGTTTTATACTCAATTGTTAACGAACGCTTTTAGATCTTAAAGCAAATGAAAATGTAAATAACTTAATTACAGACCACTGATGATGCTTTGCCTCAATAAAGCGAAACGCGTCTGGTGAAAAAAATAATATGCAGTTTTGTAGTTGCAACGACAGAGCAAAAATACACTCAAGAATTGTAAAACAATTACGGACAATATGGTCACATAAATGACGAATTTAATTTAAATACTGTGTGGTAGATGATAGGAATAAAATTGGATATGATTGAGAAACAGTAAAATTACCTTCAGTCCTAAAAAAGCACAAATATATTTCTGTATAAAAGTTCGAAATTTTTTGATGTTGTTGTAGACTTCAGTTTGAAGACTGGTTTGTTGCTGCTGTCCACGCTAGTCTATCCTGTGCAAGACTCTTTCATTCTGCGTAACTAGTGCAACCTACATCCACTTCAAACTGTCCATTGTATTTAAGCCTTGGTCTCTCTCCTCCCCCCCCCCCCCCACCCCCACATCACAAACACACACTTCCTTCCATTGCAAAACTGACAAGTCCTTGATGCCTCAGGATGTGTCCTATCAGCCGATTCCTTCTTTTAGTTGAATTGTGCCATAAATTTCTTCTTTCCTCAAATCTATTCAGTACCTCTTTACGTGTAATTTGATCCACCCATCTAATCTTCAGCATTCTTCTATGCCATCACAGTTTAAAGGCTTATAGTCTCCTTTTTTCTGAACCATTTATCATCCACGTTTCTCTCCTGTGCAAGGATACACTTCAGACAAATACCGTAAGAAAATACTTGTTGACTGTTAAATTGATATTAGATATTAAGAAATTCCTCTTTTTCAGATAAGAGAACCACATGTATGAACATCAAGAGCTCAGATGGAAACCCAGTTCTAAGCAAAGAAGGGAAAGCAGAAAGGTGGAAGGAGTATATAGAGGGTCTATACAAGGGCGATGCACTTGAGGACAATATATTCTGGAAATGGAAGAGGATGTAGATGAAGATGAAATGGGAGATACGATACTGCGTGAAGAGTTTGACAGAGCACTGAAGGACCTGAGTCGAAACAAGGCCCCCGGGGTAGACAACATTCCATTGGAACTACTGACGGCCTTGGGAGAGCCAGTCCTGACAAAACTCTACCATCTGGTGAGCAAGATGTATGAAACAGGCGAAATACCCTCAGACTTCAAGAAGAATATAATAATTCCAATCCCAAAGAAAGCAGGTGTTGACAGATGTGAAAATTACCGAACAATCAGTTTAATAAGTCACAGCTGCAAAATACTAACACGAATTCTTTACAGACGAATGGAAAAACTAGTAGAAGCCGACCTCGGGGGGGATCAGTTTGGATTCCGTAGAAATACTGGAACACGTGAGGCAATACTGACCTTACGACTTATCTTAGAAGGAAGATTAAGGAAAGGCAAACCTACGTTTTTAGCATTTGTAGACTTAGAGACTTTTTGACAATTTTGATTGGAATACTCTATTTCAACTTCTAAAGGTGGCACGGGTAAAATAAAGGGAGTGACAGGCTATTTACAACTTATACAAAAACCAGATGGCAGTTATAAGAGTCGAGGGACATAAAGGGAAGCAGCGGTTGGGAAGGGAGTGAAACAGGGTTGTAGCCTCTCCCTGATGTTATTCAATCTGTATATTGAGCAAGCAGTAATAGAAACAAAAGAAAAATTCGGAGTAGGTATTAAAATCTATAGAGAAGAAATAAAAACTTGGAGGTTCGTCGATGACATTGCAATTCTGTCAGAGACAGCAAAGGACTTGGAAGAGCAGTTGAACGGAATGGATGGTGTCTTGAAGGGAGGATATAAGATGAACATCAACAAAAGCAAGACGAGGATAATGGAATGTAGTCGAGTTAAGTCGGGTGATGCTGAGGGTATTAGATTAGGAAATGAGACACTTAAAGTAGTAAAGGAGTTTTGCTATTTGGGGAGCAAAATAACTGATGATGGACGAAGTAGAGAGGACATAAAATGTAGACTGGCAATGGCAAGGAAAGCGTTTCTGAATAAGAGAAATTTGTTAACATCAAGTATAGATTTAGGTGTCAGGAAGTTATTTCTGAAAGTATTTGTATGGACTGTAGCCATGTATGGAAGTGAAACATGGACGGTAAATAGTTTGGACAAGAAGAGAATAGAAGCTTTTGAAATGTGGTGCTACAGAAGAATGCTGAAGATTAGATGGGTAGATCACATAACTAATGAGGAAGTATTGAACAGGATTGGGGAGAAGAGAAGTTTGTGGCACAACTTGACCAGAAGAAGGGATCGGTTGGTAGGACATGTTCTGAGGCATCAAGGAATCACAAAGATAGCATTGGAGGGCAGCGTGGAGGGTAAAAATCGTAGAAGGAGACCAAGAGATGAATACACTAAGCAGATTCAGAAGGATGTAGGTTGCAGTAGGTACTGGGAGATGAAGAAGCTTGCACAGGATAGAGTAGCATGGAGAGCTGCATCAAACCAGTCTCAGGACTGAAGACCACAACAACAACAACAACAGAGTTCTCTTGGGCTATTGCCAGTATGCATTTTATGTTATCTCTACTTCAGCCACCCTCAGTTATTTTGCTGCCCAAATATCAAAATTCATCTACTACATTTAGCGTCTTATTGTCTCTTCACTCAGTATCAAATGATTTAATTTCACTACCTTTGATTATCCTTGTTTTACTTTCGTTAATGTTCATCTTATAATCTATTTTCAAAACATTCCTTCCATCCCACTACTCTTCAGAGACTTCTTCCATCTCCGGCAGAATTACAATGTCATCGGCCAAGCTCAAAGCTTTTTATTTCTTCGCCTGAATTTTAATTCCCATTCCAAATTTATCGTTGCTTTCCTTCACAGCTTTCTCAGTGAACAGATTGAATAAGCCTTTCATGGCTTTCGACTCTTGTAATTGCCTTCTCGTTTGATACCGGTTATAAATAACCTTTCGCTCCCTGTGTTTAATCCCTCCTACATCCAAAATTTCAAAGAGTCAACGCTATCAACAGTTTTCTCTAAGTCGAAAAATGTTAGAAATGTAGGTTTGCCTTTCTTCATCTTATCTTTGCCTCGCTTGCTCCTAGCGTAGAAGCTGGAATGGTTGGCCTCTATGATGGGTGGTGGGACTGGGTTAGCAGAAGTCAGGACAGCAGTTCACCACCTTGGGCGGTGTAGCAGGTCAAAATCTCCTCTCTAATTTAACGCTTATTACAGATTACGTCTTGCAATGCAATGCTTCCTTGTGCCTTTGCTCATCAAAACCAAATCCATTTTATCGTGTGAATTCAATCTTAATGATGTCGTAGCAGTCTTGATGATAACAAAACATTGTAACAATGTGTCATTTGCAGCAGTCTTCCTCACCTGAAACAGTACCTCCGCGAGTTTGATTCTACAGTGCCGAGGAACAATTACACGACGTTTCTTTTTCTTATAATCCTTAGTACCTATAAAATTGTAAGTATCATCAGCTTTATAAACCTCTTGACCATCAGGTCAAGGATACAGTCCTGTCGGCCCGATCACTAGCCTTACAAGCTTTTTTCCTCTTTATTCTCTTCCTCCTTCCTACCTTCTGAGGAAGCGGCGCCAACATAGATGCGGACGAACCTGCGTCCATCGGAAATGAAAGTGTCTTCACTACTTCATTACCCACAACATTAGCAACATAACATTATTAATAGCTTCATGTGCAACCTTCGCAGTATCTACAGCAAAATTACTTTATGCAGTTCCTCTCTGCATGACTCAAAACTTCAGTGGAACGAATATTTCCTGTACTTCCGGCAGAGGTCCCACGGCCTCTAAACAACTCCCGTTATCACCCTTTGGAGTAGATACTACTTCACCTAAATCAATATCACTCATGTTGTTACTCACACACCCATTTACTTCAGTACAGCGCACCCTTACATCCTCTAGCACTACGGCTAAATCAAACTTCACAACTTCACTTAAAAAAATGGTTCAAATGACTCTGAGCACTATGGGACTTAACATCTGAGGTCATCAGTCCCCTAGAACTTAGAACTACTTAAACCTAACTAACGAAAGGGCATCACACACATCCATGCCCGAGGCAGACTGAAGCGCCTAGAACCGCTCGGCCACAACGGCCGGCTTTTCACATAATACTGGAGCTGATAATTCTTACAGTATCCTCCATAACATCCTGGTTCTTAATGCATCATCTGAATTCGACCACTGGATTTTTTTTCCTCATTTTCTCCTTCCATGCAAGGACCCACATTTTTTAATCTCCCACGTTCCTTCAAAAGCCTAATATTCTTTAGTGCTGGAGAAACATCCTGGGCGTTTAGAACAAACCAGTCGTCCCATTCCCGCTCACTCTTCTCCGCCTCCTCTGTAGTAATTGGACTGTGCCAAACGCGGTTTCTTTTCTTCTTAATTTCTAGTTTTTATACCATTACTGCCTTGCTACTTCCACAGGTTTTATTTGTTTAGACATATTTGCATTGCTCGCTTCCAACTGAGCTACTTTGGCTGCTTAAAACTGCAAACTTTCGTCCGGGAATACCCCTTGTGGTATCGAAAATTACGTGGCTGACTCTCTACCAGTTACACAAAAACAACAAACGACAAGGCATCAACATAGAACGAAGATGACGGTAATTAAACATGCTACTACGGGTAACATTTATTATAATAACATAATTTTCCCTCCTGAAAGGCTACTTGTGACTATAACTTTAAATATTTTAACAAAATAGCCCATACGCTTTGCTCAAAACAAAATACATTGCCCATTCCAAAAGGCACAACTAACACACTTATTCGACAATTCTCAGAACAATGTCTGGTTTCACGTTCCCCTTACTTCACTTATCATTACAGTTAAACACCTGGCGAAAATCCCCAGATTCATGATATTTTCAGTCTACCAAACACACAAGAAAACACTGCATGTTGATGGATCCGAACCACTGTAGTAGTCGAACCACCTTCTACATCTACATCCATACTCCGCAAGCCACCTGACGGTGGCTGTTGTTAGTGTGCATCACTGTCGGGGAGGGGGGAGGGGGGCAGACGTGAGGATCCCAGGGATGTCTAGCACATCCAGTGATGGCGGCTGCCAAAGTTCCTCTGTCACCAAAATATAGAGGTGACAGAAGCTTTTGACACCAAATTTAGATGTTTAGGTGGTTGGCCACCATGTACTGAGGGGGGGGGGGGGGGGGGGGGGAGCAGCAGAGCGGTGGGCGAATGTTTAATAGTCATCCGACTTGTCGTCATGAAAGCAGCATTGTTAAACCATTCATTTGTTGCCCATCGAACCACAACAGCCTTGACGACGCTCGGAGAAGGCAACGACAACAAGGCATAAGCTGTATTCGCTGGCAAAAGGGTACAGCTGTCAGCAGGTGGCCCAGCAGTTTGCAGTATCGCACAGCCACTGGAGTAATGATGGCAGTGACTCGGCCAGGACGCTGACCACAGCAGCTGGCGGCAGCCCACAACAGAGAGCAGAGGCAGTCTGGTTGCATAGGACACGGTGTGCTGTAGTGTGCAGAAACACAATGTGGACCCAGCGTGGATGAGATGAGATGGCTCAAAGCAACAGCAAGGAGTTTGCTCACATGCTGATGGCAGCTGAATGGCTGCACGCTTCTGGGCTCGAACTCTATACTGCCAGGGTAGGAGGTTGGCAGCAGCATTTAAGGAAGGTCCACATGTGGTCCACTAGTTAGCAGCGTGCGACACATTGCGAACAGCAGAGCCGCAACTATCAGTGCCAGGGTCTGGAGGTGATGACTTCTTAATCTACACAGATTAGTAGACTGTCATAGGTCCCACATCAGAGTTGATGGCTGGCAGACTGCAATATCTCATTCTAGAAATGAATTAGCTGGCAGTTTCTGTTCCTGTAGCACCACAGGGACTAACTAAAAGGGACTTAATTTGATTTACCTGTGCGCTTTGTAGTTTGATTCTTAAGATTTTTCGTGTTTTATGTGTTTGATAGGCACAGCCTCACGTTTTAATAGCTTTATAATGTATAGTACCACTGTCTTCCATGGGAATGAGGACTGTGATTGCCGTGTTCAGACGTGAACAGAGTTCATGACCATTCATTCACAGCTCCAAGCGAACTTTGATCACACAGTGTGAGGCCGTTGTTAGTGTGTATCACTGTGGGGGAGGGGGGGGGGGGGGCAGACTTGTGGATCCCTGGGATGTCTAGCGCATCCAATGTGTTCCCTGATCCGTTCCTCTTCTGTGGTCACCTTGGTTACTGCCTGCACTGTGTTTGAGTGGCAGGTTGTTTCAGAGTGTGGCAGGCAACGAAAGACTTTCCAGGGGGCACTTGAAATTCTTTCCCAATTCGTCTGACAAACAAGTTTCAGGCACTATATGTGCCTAGTAAAGATCTTGAGTCATACGCAGTCACTTGTCCTGTTTCAGAGAAAGCCTTCTAGTCTGCGAGATCCAGACTTTTACAGAGGATGCGAGGGAGAACAAAACCTCCAGTATGCACTACAAGTGGTGGCCCAAGTCAGTACTAATGATTTGTATCATTTTGGATCGGAAGAGATTCTCTCCAGTTCCTGGCAGTTGTCTCCATTGGTACAGGCAGCCAGTCTTGCTTATGAGATGAAGGCAGCATCCACCATCTGTAGCAATGTTGACAGGACCAACTGCAGGCAGTTGTACAGAGCCGAGTGGATGGTCTGAATCTGAGACTCAGACGGATCTGTGACTGTGTAGGCCACAGATTCCTTGACTTGCGCCATAGGGTGGTGGGGTGTCTGGTTCTGCTTTATAGGTCAGGGGTCCATTACACACAGAAGGCGACGACGTGGGTAATGGGTGCAGTGTGGGGTGGACTGTGCAATTCTTTTGGTTAGACGGACTTGGGAAAAAATAAAAACGCCTTCAGTGTCAAAGAGTGCAGGTCAAGCAGAGAACAAGGGTAGATATAGGAACCATAGGTATTAGGCTTGTAAGTTGTCATAGCTGTGTTGGAAAAGAACCAGAGTTCCAAGCGCTAATAGGAAGCACTGAAACTCAAATCGTTATAGGTACTGAAAGCTGTCTGAAGCCAGAGATACGTTCAGCCCAAACTTTTACAAACAACCGCCTGGCTATCTGAAAGGATGGATTAAATGCAGTTGGTGATTCTGTTTGTTGTTAAAAATAGTTTATCTTGTAGTGAAAATGGAGTGCATAGTTCCAGTGAGTTAGCATGGGTAGAAACTATACTTGACAACCAGAATAAATTAATTATTGGTTCCTTGTACAGAGCCGCTGGCTTAGATGATACAGTTTGTGAAAGATTCAAAAAAACTTATTTCAAACAGGCACACCAACTCATACAGTTGTAGTTGGTGGTGACTTCAATCATTGTTAGGTACAAGACATCGTCCGAAATTGTATAAGTGCATTCTCTGAAAACTATTTTGAGCAATTAGTTTAGGAGCCCAGCGAAAGTGTAAGTGGTTGCGAAAACATACTTGACCTCTTGGCAACAAATAATCCTGAACAAATAGGGAGCATCGTGATGAATAAAGGGATCAGTGTCCACAAGGTCATTGTAGCGAGATTATAGACATACCATCCAAACCCACCACAAATAAAAGTAATATACACTGAAAAGCCAAAGAAACTGGTACACCTTCCTAATGTTGTGTAGGTTCAAATGGCTCTGAGCACTATGGGACTTAACATCTGTGGTCATCAGTCCCCTAGAACTTAGAACTACTTAAACCTAACTAACCTAAGGACATCACACACATCCATGCCCGAGGCAGGATTCGAACCTGCGACCGTAGCGGTCACGCGGTTCCAGACTGAAGCGCCTAGAACCGCACGGCCAAACGGCCGGCAATGTTGTGTAGGGCCTCCGCGAGCACGCAGAAGTGCTGCAACACGACGTGGCATGGACTCGCCTAATGACTAAAGTAGCGCTGGAGGGAATTGACACCATGAATCCTGGAGGGCTGTCCATAAATCCGTAAGAGTACGAGGGGGTGGAATCTCTTCTGAACAGTACGTTCCAAGGCATCCCAGATTTGTTCAATAATGTTCATGTCTTGGGAGTTTGGTAGCCAGCGGAAGTGTTTAAACTCAGAAGAATGTTCCTGGAGACACTCTGCAGCAAATCTGGACCTGTGGGGTGTGGCATTGTCCTGCTGGAATTGCCCAAGTCCGTTTTAATGCAGGTGATCAGACAGGATGTTTGCATACTTGGCACCAGTCAGAGTCGTATCTAGACGTAACAGGGCCATACCAACTGCCCACTCCCCACACCATTACAGGGCTTCCCCCAGCTTGAACAGTCCCCTACCGACATGCATGGTCCATGGATTCATGAGGTTGTCTCCATACTTGTACACCTCCATCCGCTCGATACAATTCGAAAGGAGACTCGTCCGACCACGCAACGTGTTTCCAGCCATCAACAGCCTAGTGTCGGTGTTGACGGATCCAAGCGAGGCGTGAAGCTTTGTGCAATGCAATCATCAAGGGTACACGAGTGGGCCCTCGGCTCCGAAAGTCCATATCGATGCTGTTTCGTTGAATGGTTCGTGGGGTGACACTTGTTGATGGCCCAGCATTGAAATATGCAGCAATTTGTGGAAGGGTTGCACTTATGTCACGTTAAACGATTCTCTTCAGTCGTCGTTGGTCCCGTTCTTGCAGGATCATTTCCGGCCGCAGCGATGTCGGAGATTTGATGCTTTTCTGATTCCTGATATTCACGGTGCTCTCGTGAAACGGTCGTACGGGAAAATCGCCATTTCATCGCTACCTCAGAGATGCTGTGTCCCATCGCCCGTGCGCCGACTATAACACAACGTTCAAACTCACTTAAATCTTGAAATCCTGCCGTTGTAGCAGCAGTAACCTATCTAACAACTGTGCCAGGCACTTGTCTTATGTAGGTGTTGCCGACCGCAACGCCGTATTCTGCCTGTTACGTATCACTGTATTTGAATACGCATGCCTATAGCAGTTTCTTTGGCGCTGCAGTGTATAACGAAGCAGTTAAAAATCCCTTTGCGCTTTCCAAAGACGAAGTTTTCAGTCCTTACAAACGGACTATGTAAGCACAGATCAGATGTGGCTTAAATAGAAAAAATAAAGTCGCTGACATTTAAGAGCTATACACCAAATAAATACGAGATGCATTTAATAGTTTCCACAACGATACTCTGTCTCCAAATCTAACAGAATATCCAAAGAGATTCCGGTCGTATGGAAATTACACTAGTAGCAGGGTACGATCAATACCTTCTCTGCACAATACCAACTATAATGCTATCTACGGATATCCAGCATCCTGGAATGTTGAAGGGTCAGCAACTTGTGATACTATTTGCATTTAACAAACAGCCAAAGTTGCACAATAAGCTCTTTATAAATACTTGATGACTAGTTTCGGATTATTATTCATAATCCATTCATAAATCATCCATGCAATCAGAATAAATATTACTCCGCATAGCAAAAAAATTATGACAATCGTTAACGAAAGGAGTACATGCAAACGTTTATAAAACCGAATATGTATGTATTTCCGTCAGTTACTATTAACTGTAGCCTTTCTGGCACAAAATCACGAAAGACACAGCAAAAAATTCGTGACAATTGTCATCCAAAGGAGAACAATGCAACTGTCATGATTTTTTTGCTATGTGGAGTAATATTTATTCTGACTGAATGGATGATTTGAGAATGGATTATGAATAGAAACTCGAAACTAGTCATCACCAAGTAATTAACAAGTGTATATCTGGTTTCATGACCACTTGCATTATACTCCTTTGGATAACAATTGTCATGATTTTCTTTACTGTGTGGAGTAATATTTATTCTGATGGAGTGGATGATCTGAGAATGGTTATGAACAAAAACCTGAAACTAGTCATTATCAAGCAATAAAAAGAAGCTATTTTGCAAGTTTCGCTGTCATATTGAAATGGTAATGTTATCGATGACACTGCCATTAAAGCAGAGTTCCTGAACATGGCTTTCCTAAATTCCTTCACCAAAGGAGATGAGATAAATATTCCAGAATTCAAATCAAGAACATCTGCCAACATGAGTAACTTACACTGTGTGATAAAAAGTATCCAGACACCCCCAAAAACATACGTTTTTCATATTAGGTGCATTGTGCTGCCACCTACTGTCAGGTACTCCATATCAGGGACCTCAGTAGTCATCAGACATCGTGAGAGAGCAGAATGGGGCGCTCCGCGGAACTCACGGACTTCGAACGTTGTCAGGTGATTGGGTGTCACTTGTGTCATACGTCTGTACGCGAGATATCCACACTCCTAAACATTCCTAGGTTCACTCCTTCAGATACGACAGTAAAGTGGAAACGCGAAAGGACACGTACAGCACAAAAGCGTACAGGCTGACTTCGTCTGTTGACTGAGAGACTGCCGACAGTTGAAGAGGGTCGTAATGCGTAATACGCAGACACTTATCCAGACCATCACACAGGATTTCCAAACTGCATCAGGATCCACTGCAAGTACTATGACACTTAGGCGGGAGGTGAGAAAACTTGGATTTCATGGTCGAGCGGCTGCTTATAAGCCAAACATCACGCCGGTAAATGCCAAACGACGCCTCGCTTGGTATACAGAGCGTAAACATTGGACTATTGAACAGTGGAAAAACATTGTATGGAGTAACGAATCACGGTACCCGATGTGGCGATCCGATGACAAGGTGTGGGTCTGGCGAACGCCCGGTGAACGTCATCTGCCGCGAGTGTAGCACCAACAGTCAAATTCGGAGGCGGTTGTGTTATGGTGTGGTCGTGTTTGTCATGGAGGGGCTTACACCACTTGTTGTTTTGCGTAGCACTATCGCAGCACAGGCCTACAATGATGTTTCAAACACCTTCTTGCTTCCCACTGTTGAAGAGCAATTCGGGGATGGCGATTGCATCTACGGCCTGTGGCGGAGTGGTTACACGACAATAACGTCGTTGTAATGGAGTGGCCTGCACAGAGTCCTGACTTGAATCCTACAGAACACCTTTGGGACGTTATGGAACGCCGACTTCGTGCCAGGCCTCACCGACCGACATCGATACCTCTCCTCAGTGCAGCACTCCGTGAAGAATGGGCTGCCTTCCCCAAGAAACCTTCCAGCACCTGATTGAACGTATGCCTGCGAGAGTGGAAGCTGTCATCAAGACTAAGTGTTGGCGAACACGATATTGAATTCCAGCATTACCGATGGAGGGCGCCACGAATTTGTAAGTCATTTTCAGTTGGGTGCCCACATACTTTTGATCACATAGTGTAGGAGCAGATTGTCTCATTGTAGCAAAGCAACGCAGATCAGTCAATAAATGCAAATCCCCTGATCCAAACTGTCTACCAAAAGGTTATTTCAAAGTATTCTGATGTAGTACCTCCATACTTAGTAATTATATACAAGCAAATGCGCAACAAAAAATCCGTACCCGATGACTGGAAAGTTGCACAGGTCACACCAATATTCAAGAAGGGAAATAGGAGTAATCTGCTGAGTTACAGACATATATCACAGCTCTCGGTCTGCGGTAGGATTCTGGAACATGTACTGTGTACAAACATTATGAATTACCTCAAAAAATACGATATATTGCCCGTAGTGAACACGAATTATGAAAATCTCGTTCTTGTGCAATACAACTAGATCTTTATTCTTACGAAGTAATGAGCGCTAACGACAAGGATCTCAAATTGATTCCACATTTCTAGGTTTCCAGAAGGCTTTTGATACTATTCATCATAAGTGCCTTCTAATCAAAATGCATCCTATGGAGCATCACTCAGTTGTGTGACAAGATTCGTGACTTTGTGTCAGAAAGACTACAATTCATAGTAATTGATGGAAAGACATCGAGTAAAGTGATATCTGCCATTCCCCAAGGACGTATTATAGGCCCTCTGGTGTTTCTAATCTATATAACTGATTTAGGAGACAATCTGAGCAGCCCTTATAAATTTGTTACAGATGCTGCTATTATTTACCATTTTTTAAAGTAATCAGAAGATCAAAACCAATAGCAAAATGATTTAGTCAAGATACGTGTATGGTGCGAAAAGTGGCAGTTGGACCTAAATAATGAAAGAGTGAAGTCATCCACATTAGTATTAAGAGGAATCTGTCAAGTTGTGGTTACACAACAAATCATACCAAACTAACGGGTGTCAGCTGAATATCTTGTTTATAGTATTGGAACAAGTTGTTACAGTTTTGGGGTAAGTTGTTATAGTTCTGGGTCAATAATTACAGATTTGGGGTGGTGTGCTACAGTTCTGGAGCAATTTGTTACAGTTTTGGGGCAATTTGTTACAAAATTTGCTGGTACAAGGGGTAATTTCTTGCAGTTTAGTGGAAGAAGAATGTGTCACAGTTTTGGGGCGCTATTTGTAAAAATTTTCTGAACATGTAAACGTATGTGGTGAAGTGTTATGTAGTCTCCATTGTGCAGTGTACGAATTGTTCAGTTTCCCTGCCATATTCCTGTCCCATAAAAGTAATCAAAGTCCAAACTTCGCCCAAAATATTTCAGAGTAGCTTTCACAACATAAAATCCCCGACAACCTTGTGTGACTCTAAGACCAACAACTGTTGGAAAACTTTCACTATTGTCGAACATATTTCAGCATCCTACAATCTGGCATGGTTGTAGAAATTTTCCAAGTACATACATATGATCATTCCACATTACATCTCCTGACACTCGTCATTGTGACTAGCAACAGACCTCATGCACGAGCACCTCTGTTGAAGGGACTGTACTGACATTTGTCAGAAAATGGTTTAGAAATACTATGTAAGCATGTAAGCTCACAAACAGAAGTCCCAGTATCCCATCATTCGATTAAGAATATGGAAAAATTCCAAATGTTGCTCACAACGTCAGATTTCTCAACTGTTACCATCCAGAACATCACTGGAAATGTTACATGTCTTATGTACAATTTGAAACACAATTTATGCGAGGGATCTCTTAAAAATCAGTTCGAGGATGTACGATTGGAGTTTAAATAAAGATTGAATTTGAAAGACATCAGTTCACACCTACTAGTGAAATGTTAGTGCTAGTCAAGAGATAATACTGTCATCTACCAAAACGTGTGCAGTCATTGGTGTACAGCTAGCTGAGAATCTATGGTGTACTCTACTAACGGCTTCACATTGACCACACATCTGTTATAGTACACTTTTTCCCACACAAGCACCCTTAGAACTGACTGTAACATAAGACTCAAATTATGCTGCAGTGGTTTGAGGAGCACTCAGATTGATGTTTTAGCTATCAAATTCGTCTGATCTGAATGCATCTGGGACGTTACTGGAAGTCAGCTGTAAACCTGCAAATTACTGGAATTGTGTAACATATAATGGCAGATACCTATGGAGACCGAGAAGAATCGATCAAGTGGAGTGCAGCGTAAACATGACGGTAGACGCTCGCTACTATGAGCGTTTGCAACCTTTGTCAGCACAGGACATATTGCACACAAATGCCTTTCTTGAAGAAAGCACGGCTGTTTTCTCCTGAAATGATTTGGAAATACTGTGGAAATATGACAGCTGTGCCACGAAAAAGTGAACGGACCAGAGTTGCTCATTGCCGGCCCTAGTCAACTGTCTCAGGTATCCATTGGTGCGCATACTTGCTGACAGGCAAAATTCTGGCAATGTGTGACGTGTACGGACACAGGTCAGCAAAAAGCAATGGCAGTGGGAGCTGAAACATTATACAGTACTGAAGCGTTTTCTAGATTGTGTTTCCGCAAGCCGTGGACCACGTGGGTCGAGCGTAATGCGAGCTCCCCACTGACGCGTCCAAAAGTTAGTTTGGCACTCTCCGTTCTATTTCACTTTCGATTCGTCACGTCCATGAAATACACAGTGCCCCGAGATCGTGAGGAAAGTTTGTTTCGTTCCGGACATGCTTCCATTGTTGTCCCATGCTTGCACGATCGGACGGCATGCTCATCACCGAGGAGTGTGCACCCTCCGAGATTGGTGTTTGAGTGGAAATGCAGTGGAACACCATTATCGCGATCGCCAGCTAATAGACATTGCAATCAGAATTTATTTTGTCAAGTCCTTATTTACTCTTTCGTGTAGAAATACATTTTTGACGAATGTGTACTTTATCAATTCATGTCACCATACCCTACAGTGTCAAAAAAGTGCATGGGTGCGACATTAAAGCTAACTTACTGCATGACTAACATGTAAGCGGCGTTATCCACACGTTCCCGACTCATTGATGACCCCATTATGAACTCTAGGCCAAACACGTGATGACGAATTTTCGTCAGTGTGAGTGACGTGGAACGGTCCTCACATAACGTTAGTGATTTGTTTGTGAACAAACCATCGCGAACTAGGCACTAAAGCAAGATGATGACCTCGGAGTAACTGCAAAAGACGGTAGACAACAGATAAACGACAATAGATAAGCTGCTGGAATGCAACCAGAGGCTAGACAACAAGCTGTCCCCCAGAGCCAACTGAGGAAAACTTACGAACACGAAGCATAGCCCCACGAAAACTTCGTAATGTTACAGAAGATGCAGAAAACATAAGACAGATGTTGGTTAGGCTGTGGCCCTTTTGGCCTCGGGACCCAATCATATAGTTTAGCCAAGTGTGGGCTGTTTAACTGAGAAAGAACATCGCCTGGGATCTCGCCAAATTCGGACACGTCGTGAACCAAATAGATCAAGATTATGCGGGATATAAATGCCGCCCTGACGCTGCAGTCTTCATGTAAGTGACTAAAGAAGGAGTTATCCAGCGAGTTTCATCTTCGTAGGAACAACAGGTGCATCAGTTGCTGCGCCAAGAAGAATGTGGCGACAAGAGGACATCTCATTTCTGCGCCATCTGCGGAGCATCGCAATTCGGCATAGTCCTACACTCACTGTTGCATGCTATCTGCATGTGCAGAATCCCAGCACAAGTGCAAGCGGTCATCGCTGCTCAGATAGAAATGCAGCTGGACACGGTCGCCGACTTGGTTGATCGGATGCAGGACACACTGGAAACAGCGTCCAGTACCGCTGCGGCAGCAGCCCACATTGCTGCAGCCCCTCCAACAAATCTGACTTCCCAGCGACACGCGTCTCCCTCAGCCACCGGCCCAGAAGCCTACCTGCACAACCTAGCCCAAAACTTGGCCGCCCAGGTGACCATGTTCAGCATGCAGGTCGACGGGATGGCGCACTCACGAGCAGAGGGCAGCAGGCACCCTAGAGGCAGCCACTGCCGATCTGGTTCACGCAACTGCCCACACAGTACCAGCCGTTCTAGTGTTACCCCGCCGACGTCAGAGCAGCAGCCGAGCAGCTTTTGCTGGTATCCTTCCCACTTCAGCAACAAAGCGCCAAGTGCCGGCCTCCCTTCTGGCACCCAAATGCCAGATGCAGCCAGGATTAGGTGCACTCTGTTGGAGTGCAATATTCAGCCTCTCTTTGTACCAGAACGGGCTGACAGTGTGAAGTACCTTGTCGACATGGGTTTCGATCAGTCTATTTTCCCCACATCTATGGTAAGAGATCGCCATAAGGCCGAGGCACTGTTTCCTATGGCGGCAAACAATTCATCAATAAAAACATATGGCACACATTTCCGAAATTTGGACCTTGGACTGTGCCGCCACTCGTATGGATCTTCACTGTATGGGACATCAACAATCCAGTCCTGGGTACAGATTTCGTTGGTTACACTACAACTTGTTATTCAACATTGTTAATGTCCAACTGATTGATTCAACAAAAGATTTGAAAATAGTAGGACAATGACCGGCTGTGTTCTTTAGTGTTAAACTAGTGGAGTCGCCCAGACAATACTCAGATGGAGCACAGTCGCCCACCTGGTGCATAGAGGGACAGCAAGCATTCAACAGTCCACTACATCATTACTACACCTGGCCTACCCGCCTCATGCTGTCCATGTCAACTTGAGCCCGAGCGACTTGCTGAAGCAAGGGCTGAGTTCAAGGCCATGTTTCGACAGGGCATTGTTCGACCATCATGCAGCCCATGCTCCTCTGCCTTGCACTTAGTCCCCAAGAAAGACAATTCATGGCAACCACGTGGAGATTATCTTGCTTTAAATGCACGAACGGTAACAGACTGATATGTGGTATTGCACCTGCAGAATTTTAACTACACCTTGTCAGGCTCAGTTTCATATATGTAGCAAAACTGACTGCATGAAGGCGTTGATAGAGATCCCTGTGGCACCTGAAGACTTCCAGAAAATGGCAATTATCACACCCTTCCAGCTTTTAGAGAACATGTGCATGACGTTGACCTTCGGAATGCTGCCCAGACCAGGCACTTTTTCCTGCATGGCGTCTTATGAGGCATACTGTGGTGTTTCGCGTATCTCGACGACATCATTGGCTGTTCAAAGTCGCTGAAACTCCACCACTGCCACATAACGACCTCTTTCAGCACCTGATCGAGGCCGATTTCGTCATTAACCCCTTCAAGAGTGTATTCATTGCCATGGAAAGTGATGTTCTAGAGCATCTAATACCCCTCAGTGGATCCACACCAATACCAGACGAGGTAGTGATCTTGAACATACCACAGACTTACACTGCTGTCTTGGTATGATATATTACACAGGCCAGCAATGGAAAAACTTTTTTGTTGAAAGTATCTTATTCTTATGTTTTTAGGGTGGGAAATCCAAATATGATACTTAAAAAACTGTATCACCCATCATTTCTTCACATTTTACAGTTCAGTTTATTAAATTAAGCTATTTTTTAAAGAATTTAACAGCTTTTATATAGTTAAAATAATTTAAAAAGAAGGTATAATCAATGTAGATGACGTTGGTAGCTCTGCTGAAAAACATTTGCTGGCAAAAAAAGGTAGATTCTATTTTTGTTCTAACAGATGGTGTTTTGTTTACTGTCAACCTAACCTCACTTTCCTATTTCCTGCACATGTGACCAGCACAATGTCTAATCATGGCTTTAAAAACTCTGCAGACAGTTTCTGTTATATTTGTGGTGAATTTGTGATTATAAAGACTAAAGAAACATTAAAGACTTTGTGAAAAAGGTTTATCTATCATACTTTGCATCTAAACTTGGTGATCAAGATAAATCTTGGGCGCCGCATAAGGTATGTTATGTGTGTGTTGAAGATCTGAGAAAATGGTCCAAAAAGTAGAAAAAACGCCTTTAGATTTGCTGTTCCTATGATATGGAGGAAGACAAGGAATCATTCCAATGATTGCTACTTTTGCACTGTTGATATTACTGGCCATAATTCGAAAAACAAGAAGGTAATAAGCACCATAACCTTCCATCCGCCATCCGACCAGTAAGGCATGGCATAGATTTGCTAGCCCCTGAACAACCAGACGATTTAAATTCTATTCCAACAGAAGTATTTTCTGATGTACAATCTGATTTACATGAACCAGATGATGATGAATTCCATTGTAACACAAAAAATCTAGAGCTCAAATTGTTTACTCAGACCGAGCTTAACGATTTGGTTTGGGATCTGGGCTTAACGAAAGAAAAAGCTGAATTGCTTGGCTCTAATTAAAAGAAAAGAACTTATTGGCAGTTGGAACCAGTATATACACGTATAGAAAGAAAGAACAGCAATTTTCCAAGTTTTTTCAACAAGAGGGTGATTTAGTGTACTGTAGTGTACATTCCCGGTCTGATGAATGAGTTTGGTATTGAATACAAAAAGGAAGACTGGAGACTGTTTATTGATTCATCCAAAACTAGTTTAAAGGCTGTTTTATTACACAATGGTGACATGTATGCATCTATATCTGTTGGACATTCTGTACAAATGAAAGAAAGCTATGAAAACTTAGAAATAGTGCTAAATAAAATAGACTATTCTGCTCATGATTGGATGATATGTGGCGATCTAAAAGTAACATGCATGCTCCTTGGTCGGCAAGGTGGCTTCACCAAATTTCCATGTTTCTTGTGTGACTAGGACAGTAGGGCTAAGGATCAACACTGGTGCAGAAAGAACTGGCCTATGAGGGAGTCTTTAAAACCTGGTGAGAAGAACATTCTACTCAAAAACCTTGTAGATCCAAAAAACGTACTCCTACCACCTCTACATATAAAGTTAGGCCTAATGAAACAGTTTGTAAAGGCTTTGCCTAAAGATAGACCATGTTTTAAGTATCTCTGCCAAAAGTGTCCACACCTTTCCGAAACTAAACTAAAAGAAGGCGTCTTTGTCGGACCTGACATTAGAAAATTATGTTTGATGTTAACTTTGAATCCACAATGACCTTAAATGAGAAAGAAGCGTGGGTATCATTCAAGCAAATAGTTACAAAGTTCTTAGGATATGAAAAAGACCCAGAATACTCGTATTTTTCTATTATAGCTACAATGTTAAAGAGGTTGAAAAGTTTAGGATGTTTAATGAGCCTGAAAGTTCACTTTTTGAACAGTCTCCTTGACTACTTCTGGGACAATATGGGAGATGTTAGTGAGGAACAAGGACATTAAAGTGATGGAAAAACGCTACCAAGCCCGCTGGAACACCAACATGATGGGGGACTATTGTTGGACACTTCATTGAGAAGTTCAGCAAGCGACTCATCGTAGAACAGGCTAAACAAGCTTCAAAGGAAAAAGAGAAAGAAAATAAAAACGAATTCCAGCTGACAAGTGAAATCTCTATTAACACATATCACTGTTTTAAGTAGCTTACTGTAAATACAGACCATGCTTATGTTATAACAAAGCGTTTCATCAATTTCCTCATTTACCGTATAGCATAGTATTTTTATACTAAATAGTAAAAAGCATATTGCTCGAAAACTATGGGTGATACAAAACAACTAAGGCTACATTTGGATTCAGCTCATAAAAATCTATAAAGATCAGCTATCAAAGTAAACAAGTTCTTCAAAAAAATTGTTTTGTTGGCCTGTGTTATTATTGGTACCAACTGCCCAATGCCACCGCAGTGCTGGAATCCCTGTCTTGGAGGGAAGGACCCCCATTATCTAAACGGATGCAATGAAGAGAAACTTTTTTGAGACCAAACGGAGCCTCACAGAAGCAACACTGCTTGCTTTCCCTGTGCAACCGTAGGTGCTGTGCTTCAACAATATGTTGGCAGTGGCTGGCAGCCACTCGACTTGTTCTTGCGAAAGTTTTAAGAGTCGCAATGCTCCTGGAGTAGTTACGATTGTGAGTTACCTATAGTGCTCGAGGCAGTGAAATACTTGCGCCCATGTCTAGAAGCGGGTCCCTTTATGATTTTCGCCGACCACAAGCCTCTAATTCATGCATTCCGGAACAATAATGCCAAATGTATGCCGTGCCAACTCCGACAGTTGTATTATGTGGAGCAGTTCCCCATGGATATCTTCCATATTTCTGGAACTAACAAAATCGTCGCCGATTGTTTGCCCCGCGCTTGTGTCGTTATCTCTTCTGCTGTGAACTTTGAGGATGTTTTCTAAAAACAGGAGACTGACAAGCAACTGTACAGCCACCGCCACGACATCTCAAGTGGCCTACAACTTAAGCTAGTGCCGATTCCCGAATCTGCCTGCAAACGTTTTTGCTACGTTTCAACAGGCACACACCGCACATTTCTGCCAGAGAAATTCCGGGGCAGTGCTTTCGAGCGCGTTCACAGACTGTCACACCCCAGCATCAACACCACTGCATCGTTCGTGACCGCTCGTTCCGTCTTTCTACGGAAAGACTGGCATCAATGGGGACACACCTGCAAAGCATGCCAGTGAGCCAAAGTCAGGACCCACACACATGCAAGCGTCAGCGCGTTTCCCGACATGAAATGCCATTTTACACATGTCCGAGTGGACATCATGGGCCCACTCCCTCTGTCCCAAGGTAAGCTTTATCTGCTGATGATGGTAAAGTACGGTACTTCATATTTTGGCCAGAAGTGTGCAGTCCTAAAGCATCGGCTGCACACCGACCAGCGCTGCGCCGCAGAACGGCACCGAGAAGGCTTTGACCTGCACACCAATAGAAAGAGTGGGCAGAGCCACACCTCCAGGAAGACAGTTCAGCGGCCCCTGTCAACGCTGGTCGACCCCAGTTCGGTCGCAGACTTTGAGAGCATCAGTGCTGAATAATTAGAACACGATACTTAGCCTGCGTTCTGCAAGTAGTAACAGTGGCTAAGTACCTGCAAGTAGGAGACACAGGAAGCCACTTACATAAAAAGAAGTTATGTACAGATCATTTTGGATTCCTGCCACGGGCCATCGCAACTTCTTTCCTTCCTTGTTTGTGTCAAAGCTGACTTCTACAGTAGCCGACACAATATCTGGTGATGATGATTCCAGAACGAACGTTGCCTTCGCTCTTCGCCCTCGGCCACAGTGCGTCACTGTTTTGTTTTTTCTCTCTCCCTGTCTCTCTTTTCTTTCAGAGGCGCATTGCTACTAATTGTGTTCTTTCTTTCGTCTTGCTTCTACTTACAATTTATTGCGGCGCTCCTCTCATTAAAATGGCCTCTAACCCGCCTCCTACACCACCTGCGCCTACGCTTCCGGTTGCCGCTGGCTTTGATGTAATGCATTTTATTCAGTTTCGAAACTACCAAATGTCGCAGTTGATGTCGACAGTACAGCTGTTCATCAATATACAAGCAACAACAGCCAGCCTCATCCACGGCACGGCCTCCACACATTCCACCGTTCACAAGAAGAATGGAACGAGTACTACGCTCAGTTCGACGCTCATTGTGCTACACATCAATTGCAAGGTAGTGTGAAACTTTCTTTCAGAGCCGGCACAGGGGTTTACCGCCTCGCTCAGAAGTTATTTCCGATTAGTATGCTGGAGTTGCTAGTTTTCGATGATTTAGTTTCCGCCCTCACTAAGTATTACGAAGACCAAAGTTCAGGGTGCTGCAGCTCATTACAAGTTCTTTCGATTGAAGAAATCGGTCAGTGGGTCACTGAACTTCAGGGTTTGTCGCGATAGTGCCGTTTTCAGTGTAGCTGTGGACAGTCCTATAGTGACGCAATGATTCGTGATGCAGTTACGTACAATGCGCCAGACAGAAGGATTCGTGAACAACATTCTTATGCTGCTTTGAAACAAGTGTGTGTGTGAAATCTTATGGGACTTAACTATTAAGGTCATCAGTACCTAAGCTTACAAACTACTTAACCTAAATCATCCTAAGGACAAACACACACACTCATGCCCGAGGGAGGACTCGAACCTCCGCCGGGACCATGACTGCACCGACTTGAAACAAGTGTTACAAATTATTGAACAGCAGGACTCGTGCCTTGAAAAAATTTGAGGTAGGTCCCATTTGCAGTGCAACAAAAAGTGATGAACAGGTACGGCACTGCGACCGACCAAAGCACGCGAACAGGCCACCGGCCGTGGCCGAAGTAAACAAGTGTCTACACGTGCGTCTGCTCTGAAATCGTGTCCCACTTTTCCATGCATAAAAGATAATGTTGCCCTTCGCAGAACGCGACTTGTTTTGTTTGTATAAAGCCAGGTCATTTACAGTTTGTGTGCTTGCAACAGAAAGAGAACTCTTCCAACGTTCGCACTCGTAAGTGCGGAGCACTTTCTCACTCAGTGAATGTAGTTTTTCTAAACCGGCTACCGGTACAAGAAATGACGGAATTCATGATATTCCATCACCCTGCGCATGTGCTGTGCAGTGACAGTCAAGCAAACTGCGAACTTAGTCATTGCTGGAAGCTGTGCGCAACTTAAGTTAGATACTGGCGCTTCTATTAAGTTGCTTAATCCTGACGCTTAAGAACAGTTGGGCTAGCCACAGTTCACAAAATCTTGCACACAACGTACTACGTATAACGGTCGGGACAGTCCAGTGTTTGGTACGTGTAGTTCGCTTGCCACATCCCAGTCTCACACCAGAACTGTGACATTTACAATTTAGTGTTCACGAGACTGTAAAAATATTTTTGGGTTAGATTCATTTGATTTGTTTGGTCTTCGTATTCAAGGAAAAGTACTTTCTGTTTCTGCTTTCAATTCAAAAGTTATTGTTACTCAGTTGATTGAGGAGTTTCTTGATTTAGTTTCTGAAGGACTTGGCAGAGCAAAAAATTTTGTTGCACGCGTTACGATGAAGGATAAAGCGCAACCAAAGTATTTTCGGGCGGGTCCCGTCCCTCATGCACTTAGAGACAAAGTTGCAAGTGAACTTAAGGAATGGTGAGACAATGGTGTTATTGCTCCTATTTAGGCTAGTCAATGGGCTTCCCCCTTAGTCATCTTACCAAAGCCTCCTGGACGACTTCGTCTTTGTGTTGACTTTAAATCCACTGCGAATCCATAAACAATAACTGATACTTATCCATTGCCTCGCCTTGACGAATTAATGGAGAGGCCTGGTGCACGCCGCTAGTTTTTCAAAAATTGACGTAGGTGACACGTATTAGCAAATTCCGCTGGATGAGGAGTCTCAGAAAGTGTTTGTGGTCAACACACTTTTAGGGTTTTCAAATTTTTGCTCTTACCCTTTGGCAGCTCTTTCGCACCTGCCATATTCCAACGCTTCCAGCTTACTGCAAAAGTTCCATTCTCTTCAAATTACTTGGACGATATTGAGGTGTCAAGATGTACGACGGAGGTACTTACCAGTAACCTTTGTACGCTTCTTTAAGTACTTCTAGCTGCAGATTGCATGGGGGCTTAATTAAATATATAATTGAAAATGATTTAGGTAGCTGTATGTACGATTACGCAGTGTCTCGTAATCGGTTGGCCCTGACTAGTATTATTACGCTATATGACTGCAAAGAACAATGTAAGAAAATTTCCGTAAACACAGTTAATTAATTAAGTCCCCAGCAACTAAAAAAAAAGGAAAACCAACAAGACCAATAAGCACAAGAGTCACTGTTCTGTATGTGGGAGTGTGACTCAACGTCCACATCTGGCACGGTTCTTTTCCAACAAGACAAGAATTTTGATACCAATTATACTGACGTGACAAAAGAAATTTAGAAAAACTATAATTACGCAAGAAAACCAAAATTCACTCTAATACAAGAACACGAGCCAGATGCTTTGTTGACTGAACCTGTAGTGACACATTATTTCAGATACCCAACTAATAAAGGAACATTATAAATTTTACCTTCATATATATTGACGAAATGCACTCATTACAATAACATCTGCTATCTCTCCCATCAAATAACTGCATAAAACATGGAACAACACTCTTTACTACAACATCTTACTCCAACTTCACGACAAGCAGTGCCCACTAGCACATCTCGGTACGAACTCTTAACACACACTCTCCTCTACGGGCTCTCAACAACCACTGACTGCCACGATCTCTTAACACGCACTGTGGAGGCGGCTTAATAGTACTCTTTGGCGCAATCTCTGGCGCAGTGGCACAGTGTAGCCACCTTTCATATGCCCCTCCTCCACAGGCCAGAATTTGATGGTATTTTTGCCAGCATTGGTGGTGAAAATACCACCAAATTCGTCCAGAAAAATACAGACAAAAATAAAAGATAATATTAATACCTAAACATCACATAACTAGTTAAAAATTTTGGCTTTGCACTGACCTTTCACTAACCTAACATATGAAATACAGTAAGCAATACAACTTCTTTTCATACATGTGACTTTACATAATAGTTTACACAATATACAAAAAATCAGTTTATACAAATGTTCACATACAATGCTTGCAATGATTAGTTTATACAAAAAAGAACACCAACAGGTAACATCTTTTCAGTAAAAGCAGTCCATCAGTTGCACCCAGTAAAGTTTAGCAGGTACACCCAGCAACAAGTCATATTAGTTCAGTAGAAGCAGTTCATCAGTTGCACCCAGCAATGTTGAGTAGGTGCAGACAGCAACAAGTGACTTCGAGCAGGTGCAGACACCAACAAGTGATACCATTTCAGTAAAAACAGTCCATCTGTGGCACCCAGCAATGTTGAGCAGGTGCAGACAGCAACAAGTGACATTATTTCAGTAGAAGCAGTCCATCAATGGCACCCAGCAATGTTGAGTAGGTGCAGACACCAACAAGTGACATCATTTCAGTAAAAACAGTTCATCAGTTGCACCCAGCAATGTTGAGTAGGTGCAGACAGCAACAAGTGACTTTATTTCAGTAAAAACAGTTCATCAGTTGCACCCAGTAAAGTTTAGCAGGTACACCCAGCAACAAGTGACTTCATTTCAGTAAAAACAGTTCATCAGAGGCACCCAGCAATGTTGAGTAGGTGCAGACAGCAACAAGTGACTTCATTTCAGTAAAAACAGTTCATCAGTTGCACCCAGCAATGTTGAGAGCAGGTGCAGACACCAACAAGTGACATCATTTCAGTAGGAGTAGTCCATCAGTTGCACCCAGCAATGTTGAGCAGGTGCAGACAGCAACAAGTGACATTATTTCAGTAGAAGCAGTTCCATGTGTGGCACCCAGTAAAGTTCAAGAGGTACACACAGCAACAAGTCACATTAGTTCAGTAGAAGCAGTCCATCAGAGGCACCCAGCAATGTTGAGTAGGTGCAGACAGCAACAAGTGACTTCATTTCAGTAAAAACAGTTCATCAGTTGCACCCAGCAATGTTGAGAGCAGGTGCAGACACCAACAAGTGACATCATTTCAGTAGGAGTAGTCCATCAGTTGCACCCAGCAATGTTGATCAGGTGCACACAGCAACAGGGGACATCTTTTCAGTAGAAGCAGTCCATCCGTGGCACCCAGCAATATTGAGTAGGTGCAGACAGCAAAAAGTCACGTCTCTCAGCAGAAGCCGTTCCAAAAAATTCACTAGCACTGATCACACTGTTCATCAGCAGAAATTAAACACGACCAAATGTCACACATCATATTGAAAAGTGCAGGTAACAGTTCAGAATATTTATCTTCACTAATCAGACAGTTCAGGCATGAACAATAGTTTGAATGCACATACAGTGCTTTTACACTAAACATACAAATCATAACAAACACATAAATGATATCAGATAATTGTCCTATTAACTATTACAATACACAAATACCAGTAAACCTATAATATTCATGGGTGTCAGTGCAAGCCACTACAAACAAATAAAATAACATTTAGGAGATAGATGGGTAGGATTAGTAAAGGAAAACACACAAAACACACTCACTCATCTTTCATTCACATTAAATACTACTGTGTAATTGAATAGTGTTAACTGTGTAAATGTAATTCTGTTAAAATCTGATGTTCATCATGTGTATCAAGTAGTAGTGGCAGCAATGTATAACAGTCAATAATAGTTAGTCAACGTCATAGTCATCATGTCAAGACCAATGTTTGCCAAGCCAGATCAAAATGTACTGTTGTTGAACAACTGTCAGTGAGCCAAGATATGCAATTACTTCCTCTCTCCAAAAAAAAGTATATACTGCTTAGTTATTTAACAAAGTGTGTGTATAGACTATCTTCCTTCTATTTTAGTGTTCTAGTCTGCTCTCTTCATCCTCCTTGTTCCATAAGACCAACAAAAAAAAAATATGCTCCTCACTTACTTTACCTCTTATCCACCAAAACTCCAATAATCATCAGCATCACATAATCTCAATAATACCTCAATAATACGTCGATAAATGTAAACCTCAGCACCAATATCACCTTACCTCTTGTCCACAAACAACTTCATATACTCTCAATACCTATAATAATACATCGATAAATATAAACCTCAGCACCAATATCATTTCACTTCAATAACAACTCTTTCCTCTAGTCAGTCTCCTCGAACAAGAACAGATAAAATCCTAATGCAAACCTCATCATCCCATACAATCCGAAGACACAGTGTCCACACACAACCTCTGTGTAATCCATCTGACCCAAATTTTCTACTCATTATAAATTATAAGATACATCTTGGTTCCTTGTCCATCATTAAATAAAAGAAATGTATACCTGACCTCTAACAGACTTAGTTCGAATAACTCTCAGTAATTAAGTACGATTACGGAGTGTGAATAATCATAATGTTTCACAGTGTGTACACCACTTCAAGAAGCATGGCAAACAGAAGCAAACATGTGGAGTATTTCTTGTGTCAAGTGTCACTTCCTATTTCAATTGCTCACGAAAAATGCAGTGTAATAACTGTCAATGGTCTAAACCTAGTTTTGGTATGTCATGTCGTTAGCTTCCTTCCTATTAGCATAAATTTATACAGCTTCCATAAAACCTCAGCTCATGTGACTTCAATGACTTTCTTGTACTAATGTCGTTCGTCGAATTATAGCAGTTAATTTTCTTATCTTAAAATATAAGGCACTGAGCGTAAGCAAAACATTCAATAGCGAGTAAATATACCAGTAGAGAACAGAATGTCAACAAGTGGATGCAGCACAATTCCTACAACGAGGCTCTGCCAAGCGAACAATCTATAATTAATCCAATAGTATGACCTAAACTCTATGTTCATACACAGTATATCAGCATTTCTATATACTAAATTAAAGAGTAGTTGTGACGACAAACAGAAATGTATAAATATGCAATACATACAAAAAGCAGCAAACATATATCTTACGTAATAAACAGGTCATTAGCATCATATCAGCATAAGCAATTAAATGTTCATGTGTCATCCTAATAAGTAAACATGAAGGCGCAAGCAGATAAATGACAAAGTACAACATACATACATAATCATAGTCAGCACAATTAATCAGATAACAATTATAATTTAAATAAATAAGCACAGCAGGCACATAATAGAAAAATATGACATCAGTGAAAAAGCATAGCAGCCAAGCGATGCATAATATACACAAGTTACAACCCAGTTCATTAATCAATAATTGTCAAAATCAGTAAATGTATGCAAGCATGTCGCTTCACAAGTAAATTCATAGAACATGAAATTAGCACAAAGTATGAATCACGTAATCGCGAGCAGCAAATTACGTCTAAGTACGTACCTAAGTGAATTTATGTTACCTGAAAAATAAACTCAATTAATAGTTACCCTTTTTAGTTTATTAGTTTCTTCTTCGAAATTACATTCTTCCTGAAAATTTCTCGATAGCAAGTCCTCTTAACGTCGGAGACACACAGAATTTACCTGAAGGTCTTAAATATTTTATACAACCGTATCCTGCAAAATACTGAATGTTAATAACACAATTCAACAAGTCCTTATAGCTTATACAGAATTTAGTCGGAGAAATTAGACTGTGTATTTGTTTACGGCTGTCAGTGCATTCGCACTGAGCGCTCGATCAGCTGTAGCCGCGTGACGTAGGAAGCAATTGTTCGCGGTCAACGACTGCCTTGTGCGGCGCGCAGACTTGACTGTTGCTTTGAGTATATGCCGCCGCCAAAACACAGCGCGGTATCCTTGTACTCTCCGCATGTTTACATCTAGCTGTTAGTTTCTCACAAGTATGTCATTCCACAAAAATTTTTACGTTTGATATATGATGTATTCCTTTAGAGCGTCGTGATTTAAGAGTTTCTACTTCAACAGTGTTATCATGAATAATTTTGCGAATTCTATATGGACCGTTATAAAGCAGAAAAAATTTGCGACATAAGCCTTTTCCTTTATG
This sequence comes from Schistocerca piceifrons, assembly GCF_021461385.2. NCBI lineage: Eukaryota > Metazoa > Arthropoda > Insecta > Orthoptera > Acrididae > Schistocerca > Schistocerca piceifrons. The sequence goes on along the minus strand of NC_060141.1, from coordinate 190,166,324 downwards.
AGACAAACGGTGGGACTTAATTAATACCTTTTGACCAACCGACAAATTTTTTAAACGACCAGGACGCTTCGCCGATTTCTTTCTTCTAGCAGCCGCAGATGCAATATTTTGTAGAGCCAGGTTGACAACTTCAGAATGACGCAGTTTCCGGGTAGGTGGAAAAGGAACGATTTCAGATATGCGATTTGTCGGTGCTTTATTTTTTAGTATCATTATAGGCGGTAAAGAAGTTGAGTCATTAGGAGGTTCATTCAGAATGTTTTGAAAAATATGAAGGTACTGATCCCAAGTTCTGTGATTCTGATGACAATAAAGACGGCACAATTTATTGATTTCTTTCATCCATCTCTCTGAAGCGTTAGATTGAGGGTGAAAAAGTGAAATGAAGATTGGTTTAATTTTACGACGCTGTAGAGTACGAAGCCAAATTTTAGAACGAAACTGTGATCCATTATCTGATATAACCTTGTCAACATGACCAACTTCTTTAAGAAAATGTTTGATGAAAGCGTTAGATACTGAACGAGCTGTTGCTTTGCGTAAGGGTGTAAAACACACATATTTTGAGGTCAACTCCACTGCTACGAAAATGTACGCAAAACCATTAGTTGAACGAACCACTGGACCGAACAAATCGACTGCAGCCATGTCCTTTAATTTCGCTGGAATGATAGGAAACAACGGTGCTCTGTGAGAAATCGTTGGAGGCTTAGCCATTTGACATAATTTGCATTTGGCAAGAACAGATCGAATACGTTTTTCCATATTACTGAAGTAGCAATTTTCTCGTAATTTGTGAAAGCATTTTCGGGGACCAAAGTGTGCATAACTGAGATGCGTATACCAAATCAATTTATTGACCCACTCATCAGGAATACAAACTAACCAAACGGAGTTGTCGACCGATTTTCGTTTAAAAAGAACTTTCCAGATAGATCGCAAAAACGAGGTGTGGCCAAATCGTCCAATCTGACAAAGCGTCGAAGAAAATTACAGACACCAAGGAAACTACGAACGTCACGTTTTGTGCTAAGAACAGCATAATTACGAATAGCGTCTAATTTCTCTAGATCAGGAAGAATACCTTCTGTAGAAATAATGTGACCGAGAAATCTCATCTGAGAACGACCAAATTCAGATTTTTCTAAGTTCACTGTAATGCCAACTCGCGTAAAAATACGTAATAATGAATCCAAAATTTTGTTGTGCTCACTCCAAGAACGTTTAGCAATAAGAATATCGTCAACATATGAAGTAATACTGTCACCAAGATAAACAGGTAAAATTTCGTTTAAACTACAAATGAATGCTGCTGGAGATACTGTAAGTCCAAACGGTAATTTCCAAAATCTCATTTAGGTAAGTAGTCAAATCCGGTTATTGTTTACTTACTGTCTAGATAGATTGATAGTCGAAGAGTTCGTTTGACAGATGCAAAGAATAGTAAGAGAGTAGGTAGCGGTCCAGAAAACTAAAAGAGAAATAGCACCACTACAGCTCGGGGCCCTATGCTCGCTACGGCACATATTCACTTAGAGTAGTGAATCCCCTGAGGACATTAATAAGTTCAAACAGTAATTTTCGAAATCTCATTTGGGTAAAATCGTCATATCAGGTTATTATTTACTTACTGTCTAGATAGATTGATAGTCGAAGAGTTCGTTTGACAGATGCAAAGAATAGTAAGAGAGTAGGTAGCGGTCCAGAAAACTAAAAGAGAAATAGCACCACTACAGCTCGGGGCCCTATGCTCGCTACGGCACATATTCACTTAGAGTAGTGAATCCCCTGAGGACATTAATAACTGCACATAATTTCAAGTTTGTGACTTAGTGGCAAATTTGGCGGCAGTGCGTACGTAAATTGATCTAACCATGCACATGGATGTATGTCATTCTTAGAATTGCGAAATATCTTAATCTTCCGAACAGTTAAGAAGTGTTTATACTCAAAGTTTTCGCCTCGTGGCGACAAAGACCTACGGCGTCTCTCCCAGTCCCAATGTTGATTATTGTTAAATTCACGCGCCTCGCGCTCTCTTATTGCATCCCGTAAATGAAATAAATTACTTTCTTCAAACCCCTCTGCTAAACTAAGACTTGTCAATTTATCTGAGATCTCCTCAACTCTTTCCGATGAGTCACTTAATTGTTCTTTCACTTTATTTACGTCTTCTGTAAGTGTCGCGACTCGGGTTTCGGTATTGTCACTTTTAGTAGTTAACTGTTCATATTGTCGTGTTAGATTATTTATTCTGTCATTTGGTACGGATTCCTCGATTCTTTCAATTGTTTCTTTCTTATCGTTTACACGTTGTAAATTTAACTCTGAAAATTTTTGTACTATCACGCGATCTTTTTCTTCCTGTTCTCGGTCCTCTTCCTCTTGTCTAATCTCTGTTGACATTAAAGTATTATTGTGAGCCTTCAAAATCGGTTGTACTTCTTCTCTAATTTCTTTATTTGATTCGTCTTTCATGTATTTGAAACATGTCCCTGTTCGTGAGCCTAACTGTGTTTCCATTGTTCCTATATCAGTTTCTAATTCAGATCGTAACTGTGATGTCACTGCTTTCATCTCGGTTATAATCGTTCCTAATTCTGTTTCAATTGTTCCCATTTGTGAGTCTAACCGTGTTCCCAAATTTAATATTGCACTCATCAACTGCTCCATAGTAACTGGTTCGAAACTCTTTTCACCCTTAACGTTTCCCGCGAAATCGACTTCTTTCGTCATAGCTGTAAAGCTATCTTTGTTCGATACTGTTACAGAATCTTCTATCGTTAATCTCGTAATCTGTGAATTTTCTGATTGAGAAAAATTTTGAACTGTTTCCGGACTATTTTCCCTACTTATTAAATTGTTTTCAACACCATTATTCATCATACTGTTATCCTGTGTTGGCGAGTTCGCCATGTCAACAATTTCGTTATTCTCACTATTCATCATTTTTCCCTTTTTCATCGCTCGCGTAATCATTTGCAAAACACAAAAAAAAAAAAATCGTCACTGTTCGAAAATCACACACAATAACTCCTTATCTCCAACAATACTATTCACACTAGATGTTTCCCTCAAACACGATTAACGAACAATTGAAATAATTGCACAAAATTGTCAAACGCGGATACAAGGCAATAAAAATTAAATTTTGAAAAATACCATTAGAAGAATGCCGATTACCAAATCTACACATGCAATATAGACTACAATCACTAAACTCAAAATTACTACAACAATACTACAGTCTACAATTTTCACAATCAGAAGAATCCAAGGGACGATCCGAAGCAGCGGTCGCCACGTGCATGGGGGCTTAATTAAATATATAATTGAAAATGATTTAGGTAGCTGTATGTCCGATTACGCAGTGTCTCGTAATCGGTTGGCCCTGACTAGTATTATTACGCTATCTGACTGCAAAGAACAATGTAAGAAAATTTCCGTAAACACAGTTAATTAATTAAGTCCCCAGCAACTAAAAAAAAAGGAAAACCAACAAGACCAATAAGCACAAGAGTCACTGTTCTGTATGTGGGAGTGTGACTCAACGTCCACATCTGGCACGGTTCTTTTCCAACAAGACAAGAATTTTGATACCAATTATACTGACGTGACAAAAGAAATTTAGAAAAACTATAATTACGCAAGAAAACCAAAATTCACTCTAATACAAGAACACGAGCCAGATGCTTTGTTGACTGAACCTGTAGTGACACATTATTTCAGATACCCAACTAATAAAGGAACATTATAAATTTTACCTTCATATATATTGACGAAATGCACTCATTACAATAACATCTGCTATCTCTCCCATCAAATAACTGCATAAAACATGGAACAACACTCTTTACTACAACATCTTACTCCAACTTCACGACAAGCAGTGCCCACTAGCACATCTCGGTACGAACTCTCAACACACACTCTCCTCTACGGGCTCTCAACAACCACTGACTGCCACGATCTCTTAACACGCACTATGGAGGCGGCTTAATAGTACTCTTTGGCGCAATCTCTGGCGCAGTGGCACAGTGTAGCCACCTTTCAAGATTTGAAATTTCGCCTGGACAAATGTGCCTTTTTTTCAGACTGGAATTCAGTACTTAGTACTCTTAACAGCCAGGGTGTTCACATTAGCTGGCCATCCAGGACCACCATGCCCCGCGAAACGTGAAGGAATTGCAGTCAGTTCTCGGGAAGTTGACACATTATATCCGGTTTATACCCAGTGCAGCCGAGGTCGCGGCTCCGTTGCATCCTTTGGCTGGAAGAACGTGCCTTTTGTTTGGACCAAACAGTGTCAGGATACATTCCAAAAAACTTAAAAATGCCTTGTTGAGTGACAGAGGCCTTGTTCATTTCGATCCCGCTAAGCGTGGGATTTTGGCAGTGGACACTTCTTACGGAATCGAAGCTGCGCTCTCGCATGTACTTGGTTCACCGGACAGGCCGATTGCTTTCGCTTCCAAATTATTGATCAAGACTCAGTGTAACTATTTCCGAATCGAGAAGGAAGCACTCGCTACATTTACAGCGTGACAAAGTTTGACCAAAGTTTGACCAAAGTTTGGTCGGAAGTTTTACCTAGTGACAGGCCGTGAGCCACGTCAGTCCTTGTTTCAAACATCCAAACCCGTTCCGCCATGCACGGCTCAGAAGCTGCAACGCTGGGCTTTGTTATTGTCACTGTATCAGTAACAATTATTGTACCAACCCATGTCGAAGCATGTAAATGCTGACGCCCTTTCTTGCCTCCCGTTGGTCCTGATTCCAGATCGATGCGCAGGACACTGAACTTTGACAGACTGTTCCACTGAACTATAGGAAAATTGCACAGGGCACAGAGGCAGACCTTGACTTGAACCTTTTGTTGCGCTACATCCGTACTGCTTAGCCTCGTTCAGCGCAAAACATTCAGCATTATTGTGTGCAGCAATATTTTGTTTCGTTTATTGATGAGTAAAGTGACTAAACTACTTGGTTATCAAACTCTGAGATATTTTACTCGTCGGAATGGCCTCTCCGTCCAGCACGGTGTGATTTTACTGTAAAATGACTCTGTACAATCACGTATGCTTATTCCTAAAGTGTTCGAAAAAAGGCTCTGAGCACTATGGGACTTATCATCTGTGGTCATCAGTCACCTAGAACTTAGAACTACCTAAACCTAACTAACCTAAGGACATCACACACATCCATGCCCGAGGCAGGATTCGAACCTGCGACCGTAGCAGTCGCGCGGTTCCGGACTGAGCACCTAGAACCGCTAGACCCTAAAGTGTTGCAAAAAGATTCGTTGCGATTGCTCCACCAAGGACATTGGAGAATTGTGCGATCAGAACAGTTGGCACGTCAGCACTGTACTTGGGCGGGCATGGATGGCCACATTGAACAGATGACGTTGCAGGGTCGCGCTTGTACTGAAAATCTGTTGGCCCCGCTGCAAACGTTTTCAGGTTGGCCAAAGTCTCAAACGTCATGGCAACGAGTGCAAATGACTTTCCTGGTCCGTTTTGGAACAGGCTTATTGTCGTGGACTCTTTTAGCAAATATCCGTTTGCAGTGCCCATGAACTCGACTGTGTCACGTAGTACCATTCAGGCTTTGTCATCTATTTTTTGCTTGGAAGGTTTGCCTGAAGTGTTGGATACAGACAACGGCCACAATTTACAGTTCAGGACTTCAAACAGTTTTGTACAGCAAATGGTACCACGCACCTTACTAGTGCTCCGTTTTATCCTCAGTCGAACGGAAAAGTTTAGCGATTTGTCCGTATGTTCAAGGAACAAATGAACAAACTACGTGCCTCCGCTCCTGTTGCTGCACCCCCCGCAGCGCGAGGCTCTTCCCACATTCGGCAAGTATCCCTTTGAGCTTAATGATTCTATTCTTTTAAGAGATTTCCGTCGCACAAGGCGCTGGGAGAGATGGGTTGCTGCGCCGCCATCAGAACCAGATTCGTGCTTGTCAGTTGCGAGATTCCTCCGCAGATTATCCCTTCAAGTCGTGGATTCCAGTACTGCCGTGGCATTGGGCAGTTGGCTCCAGTAATAATTTACCCCAGATTTGCATCCTATCAGGGTCTTACAGTAGACACAGCCGCTCCCGGGTCTGTCTTCGGCACCGCCTGTGGAACCTGTGGAGCTACACCCATCACCTTTGCCGCCGCAGCAGCTCGGCTGCTGAACCCAGCGCCGTCGGCGATCCCATCGTCATCATCGTCGTCTCCGTTTTTCATCAGACCGGCTCAGGAAGAGGGTGGGCGCCTTTCTGGGGGTTTTCCGACTGATTTTCCTGTCGAAGTGCAGCGGGCTCAGCATTGGTCCCGTCTCCTCATCTGGCTTAGGTTGCAGCCCCCCCCCCCCCCCCCCCGTTGTTGTAATATGTCTCCCTACACGACAACCAACAAAGCGTCATTTGAGGGGTGGGGGGTGGGGGTGAGGAATGTGCAGTCCTAAAGTATCGACAGCACACTGATCAGCACAGTGCGTGAAACAGCATCAAGAAGGCACTGACCCACATACCAAAGGAACAAAGGAACGAGTGGGCAACCTCACACATCCAGGAAGACAGAGTTCAGAGCTGTCGATGCTGTCTTAATCAGCCATCAATCGCTGATCGGCCCCAGATCAGTCGCAGTCTTTCAGAGCATAAGTACCCAGTAACGAGAAGAAGATACATAGCCTGCGTTCTGTGAATAGTAACAATGGCTAAGTACTTGCAAGGACGAGACACAGGAAGCCACTTTGTAAAGAGAAGTTATGCTAATTTTCTTTTTAGAAATAAAGTGTCCTTCTAACCTTAAAGTGTTACATACAGGTCATTTTGGATTCCTGCCATGGGCCATCGCATATTCTCTCCTTCCTTGTTCGCATATTCTCTCCTTCCTTGTTTGTGTCGGTGCTGACTCCCACAGTAGCTGACACAACAAGAGGCAACGTCCATAGAGGACACTGTCGCCGAGGTTGTCGTTACTGCCTTCATTAACAACTGGGTGGCATGCTTCAACTGTTCCAGTCACGTCACAATGGACAGCGATCGCCAGTTTGACTGTGCACTACTCACACAAGTCGCCGACTGCGTGGTGTGCAGTTAGACAGAACACCACCCGTCATCTAACGGCATAGTCCAGTGACTCCACTGAACGCCGAAAGCCTCCCTAAATTGCCACAATGACGCCTGTACAAAAGCACTCCTGCTCGAACTGCCCACCTGCGAGTAACACCAAACGGAGATATCGGCGCTTCACCTGCCTACCTTGTCTATGGACAATCCCTCATTCTCTATGGTGATTTCATGGCGGAGGTACCACCACTGCATGGCACATCGACCCCTCCACTGGTAGAACGTCAGCACACCATATGGCCTGCCTTCAAACGCACACACTGCGCAGCATGGCACTGGCAAAGCATTCATACATGCCATTCTACAGTGATGTACACATCATGCTATGCACGGACATGGTACAGCTACCTTTTCAGCTGCCCTACTTGGGGCCACACCATGTGATCACCTGTGGCGAGAGAACGCTCAACATCAGGTGCAACAGCAAGCAGAAGAAGGCGTCAATCGACCGAGTCAAGCTGGCTTACATCTTGTCCGCTCCTTCCACCGTTCACTTCTTTGATCCAAAGACAGACTTATCAATGGATAACGCTTCCCCGACCTACGGTCAGACAGTGCCTGCATTCGTGAACGCCAGTGACGCACACATGCGACCAGCTGTCAAAGCACCACCACAGGCACCGCAGCTCCAACCCACCTTCTGCACCCAGCCAGCAGAGCTGCCCAGGACAAGCCCACCACAGGCATCTGGACCACTTCCACAACAGCCACTTGTGAATTGCGTCACGCGCTGTGGCCATTTCAAATTCCGGTCCTGTGTCATAACAACAGCCCAGCCGTCACCTGCTGTAGACGCCCTGTTTCTAGTGACTCGTGTCAACAACACAACGTCTCCAGTCGAGCTCTGGAAACCATCTCCCGCGTAACTGGCTGCTTGTCTGTCACGGCTCCTGGGTTGGACTCGCCTGTGCTGCGTCGGACATTGAGGCCGGATTAACTTCTGTGCTGGATTTCTGTGTCCTTTCCCGTTGAGCTCCGGACATTACTCTCCATGTTGCTGGGCTCATCTGTCACAGTTCCTGAAACAGCGTTCACGCAATGATATCGTACTCGCGCGAGTAAAGAAACTTCAGATCTCTGCGCCTCTGCTGGGCCAAGGCATCAAACCCGAATTGAATCACATGCCGTGCTCCCACGACCGAGTATATCAGTGAACTTTGAACAGTGCTACATGTAAATGTTTCATTTGGCTACTTTTTATTATCAATGTTTTTTGGAGGCGACATCAGCTGCTGTCAATCGCCAGCTGTGTGCAGGCATACCCACTGTGTACTCACTTGGACCCGCGCGCTGAAGTCACGTACCACCCCCTACTCACTGTTGACTGGCCTGCTGCCATCGCGCTCAAGCTGATACCACAAAGAAGTGCGTCACACCCAAACATTCTGTCACACAAGCCAGCCACAGGCTGGACGCCTGCACTTTCTAACAGCTTCCGATCTCCGCTCTCCAAGGGGGGATATGCGTGGTAACTGTGCCGCAAAAATGTGAATGGACCAGAGCTGCTCATTGTCGGCCCAAGTTAGCTGCGTCTGTTATTCGTCGGCATGCATTCTCATCCATAGGCCAAATTCTGGAAAAAATGTGCACGTGACTCGTATATATAGGAATGGTAAAAGAACAGACGCCCAGAATTACAGACCAATGTCCTTTACATAAGTTTGCTGCATGATTCTAGAATATTTTCTAGATATAATAAGTAGATATAATAAGTATCCTAGAGACCGAAAAGATTATGTACAGGAATCAGCAGGGTTTTAGAAAGCATTGCTCGTGTGAAACTCAGCTTACCCTTTCCTCACATGATATACTGCGAACTACAGAGCAAGGTTCCCAGATATGTGAGTGCCTCGAAGACTTCTTAAGTAACAGAAAGCAGTACGTTGTCGTCGACGGCAAGTGTTCATCAGAGACAAGGGTATCGTCAGGAGTGCCCCAGTGAAGCGTTATAGGACGGCTGTTATTGTCTATGTACAGTCGTGGACAAAACGAGCGAGACCCCTCGCCTTTTCTCTATGCTGATCCGCACAGCTTATCCGAAATTTGTCAGACTGTTTTCAATCATATGTAAGACTAAATTAATGCTGATTAGCGTGTTAATCACAACACCTGAATATAAGATATAAATGAAAGAAGAAACGCTAATTAGTATGAACTGTACTAATAAAAAGGAATTTCAGCTTATGGAGATAACATAACTGTTTTAGTAAGACGAAGTACCCCAGATCGTTACGAATTAGCAAAATATTATGCGCATTCGGCCGCGAAATGGTCTGTGTCAATGTTCAGACCAGTCACACTGGATTACCGTTGCTGACCACCATGAAAGTGTGCAGATTTAGCAATGCGTGAAGATTCATAACGAAATTCAGTTAAAAATCATTCAGTGCCACGCTTAAGTCAATTCAATTATTGACAGAAGCGGAAAAAGTAGGCAGTAACAAGTACGAAATTCTACAAGAGTTTCATATCGACATCCACAGGGCGCCGGTACAGAATAAAGGTAGCAATAAAAAGTATTGGGAGCGCGAGAATTTCTTAAAATTCCTTTATAGTCAATCTGCCTCCATCGAGATTAGAACCGAAAACAAACCAGACATCCCTTTCAGTAGCAAACACATTTCACTACGCTAGCAGAAAACCCAGGCATACAGCCCTCTATTATTACCCCAGACATGAATAAGCCGGCAATTTCGCAATGAAAATGGCGAGATGATCTGCAGTTTCCGTTGCACAGAGCTTTCTGGACTCAAAAACATGAATTGTCTACCTTTATGTCACCGCTTATGTGACAACCATTCTGGATGTTTATCGAAATAACAAAAAAATGTTATTAACGAGTAAATTTAGTAGGATAATTCTACACCACCCCAGGAAATAAACGGCGACGTAGCTACCAAACGTATTCTACAATGCTTCGAATTCTCCATTAGACGTGCCACAGCCAGAAAACGTTCATTAGACGAAGTGTTCCTTAAGGTAGGTAGCAATGGGAATGCTTGCACATCTAAAACGCGGTGGCGTTAACAGTGGGTTCTGAATTACCACGTGCATAGGCAAATGGATTTTATTTGCATTCCCGTAAATGTGACTTGGATCGAAAGCGTAGCTACGATTAATATGCTGATATATCGACTGCAACTGGAACATTTCGAATAAAGAGTAGGGGAAATTATTATGCGGCCCTCATCTTCAGTAACAACTATTTTCGTTGTTAGGATTTTGCCACGTAAATCGGTAAAACTGGGACCCTACTAGTCTCACTTTCTTCACCGTCTATCTGTCTACCCAACCCTTAAAACCCGTTTACCTCGAGTGCGGGTGGACATAATAAGCGGAAATGCATCGCACTACCTGCGGTATAGGATCCCTTGGTGTTGTAAAAAAGTGAGCTATGTCAACGCAATCTAAAGATACGGCCATTTATGTAAAGAAAATTTACGCGAAAGATCATAAAATGGCTCTAAGAAGTATGCCACCAAACTGCTTAGGTCATCAGTCCCCTAGACCTAGAACTACTTCAACCCACCTAACCTAACACACATCCATGCTCGGGGAAGGATTCGAACTGACGGCGCAAGCAGCCGCGCGGTAAGCGACATGACGTCGTTGAACGCACGGCTAACCTGCGCCGGCAAGCTGTGAATATCATCTGGTGCTGCTAAAAAGTTATTCGCTTCTGGTAAATGATTTTCTGCGCAGTTCATTTAAGAAAGAATAACTAAAATATATTTGATGTTAGGGAAGTGGGAGGACGCCTAATTCATTTCCCCTTGTCTTTATTCGTGATGCTAGATTAGCAATCTGAGCGTACGTACTATCATCCATAACCACACAATTCATAGTCACAGATATGCGAATACAACACATTGGCGTATACTTGAGGTATTTCGTTTCCCACGAAATGGTGGCAGACGATGCTGTGACGTCTTCGAAGCGCGAGTTTCGCCAGTGCTAGCTATCTCAGCACATCAGCTGAGCGAACTTGCATAGTATGTTGGTAGCACTTCGTCGCCTTGCCTGTTATGCTGTGTAGCAGACTTTAAAGCTGTGCGGATGAGCATAACGAAAAGGCGAGGGGTCTCGCCCGTTTTGTCCACGACTGTACATAAATGACCTGTGGGACAGAGTGAGTAGCAATCTGCGGTTGTTTGCTGATGATGCTGCGGTGGGCGTGATAGCGTCGAAGATGAGTGACGACTGTAGGAAGACACAAGATGACGTAGACAAAATTTCTGGTTGGTTTGACAATGGCAGTTAGCTCTAACTACAGAAAAATGAAAGTTAATGCGGATGCATTAGTATTGTTCTGTCTGAAAATGTCACAACGTTTAAGTATCTGGGAGTAAAATTGCAAATCGATATGAAATGGAACTAGCTTCTAACAAGTGTGGTAGGGAAAGCGAATGGTCGACTTGGTTTGCTGGGAGAATTTTTAGGGAAGCTTGGTTCATCTGTAAATAAGGCTGTATACAAGACGCTAGTGTTAGGTCCGATTGAAGGATGATATCGAAGTAATTCAGATGCGGGCTGCTAGATTCGTTACAGATAGGTTCGAGAAACACTCACGTGTTACAGATATGCTTCGTGAACCCAAATGGGAAAGCCAGGAGGGAAGGCAACGTTCATTTCGAGTATTGAGAAAATTTAGATAATCGATATTTGAAGATGACTGCAAACGATCTTACTGCTGTCAACGTACAGTGTCACGAAGATAAGGTACGAGAAATCAGAGCTCGTACCGAGTCATGTAGACGGTCGTTTTTCCCTCGTTCTGTCTGGGAGTGGAACAGTAAAGGAGACAACTAGTATTGGTAAAAGGTACCCTCCGCCGTGTGGTGGCTTGAGTAGTATGTATCTCAAAGTAAATGCAGCCTATTACTCACAATATCTCTACTGGCAAACAAAATAGTCCGCAAACCAAACAACTTAAGTATATAATAAATCTTCACAATTTGATCATTGCATGTGATACAAAAAAATAACACATTAAAAATAGCACCGAAATACATAAGTATCTATAACTATTAAAGCTACCGCTGCTGCAACAGAAAACAACCTAATTATCAAGCAAAGCAGCGAAGAAGTGGCCTCTTGGTCCCTACAGCTCAACTCTAAGCGTTTAACTGCGTCGTGTACCGATCTGACTGCGTCTCAAAAGGCAAACCAAAGGTTGGTATCGTAGGTCAGAGTCGACGTGTATACTGCCTGTTCAATAGTTTCTATGTGTCATGTCGGTGAGTGGTCTGGGGTAGGCAGTAGTAAGTGCAAGCTGCCTGTCACACTTGCAAACTCAACACATAGTATTTAACATTACGCCTTGTAGGCAAAATTACACCATAAAACACACTGACAATGAAAAGTCGCTCACACTGCCCTGTGCACTTCTATGTGATGATCGATTACCCAAAATAATAAAATGGTATCAAACCTCTACCACTGGGGAATGTCCCTAATAATGTCATCTGTTTTACAAGGCAAAAACAGTCACAGCAAGATCACTGTTTAGAAATCCAGAAATAGACTGATGAAATTTTTATTATTATCAGGTTACGTCATCAGTTAGCTGCAAGGAAGTAAAGATGACACTAAAACCATTCATATTCAATTAAACTATTTAATTACTCAGTGAAATTACAAATTGTTGGATACGAGATCAACATTAATAGAAGGACAAGTACGCAAGAATTAATGACATCAGTTAGCAGTATGGGATTATTCAGTGCTACTGATTATCTTTATTGTGTCGAAGGCATCTGAATTTCATGTGGAAGACTGCTGCAGGATAACTCAAACGACTAGTCTGAGCGGTTCAGAAATCCTACTAAACTGGGGAAGATTGATTCACAATTCCTGTAGTGATATCTCTCTACGGTAAATAAGGAAACGAAGTTCGTTGGTGAATAGTTATGCAAAATGCGATCTGCGCAGAGCGTAAAGAAGCGCAAAGGCTAAATGCGACACTTCCTCAAAATAACCTCACCGTAACAACGCCAAGCTACAGTTGGCTGCCTCTTGATCTCTGTGTACGCTCAACACATCGCCCCGCAGGCGCGAACAACAAAAGCTACGTGTTTCATCTCAAGGTGTGTCGAACACCAAGTACAGTATCGAAGAGAGGCTAATGCATACAGGCTGAAAATTATAGAACTATGTGAAAAAACAAACGTAAATTAGTTACAAACTACGGGGTGCACACACTTTATTCGTCACGTAAACGTCATTCAGGTATACGGATTTATGTTATGACATGTTCAATACGCCTGCCATCATTGGCGATGATGTGGCGCAGACGATTAGTGAAATTCTGCATGACCCGCTGAAGTGTCGGAGCATCGATGCTGTCGGCTGTTTTCGGCACAACAATGGTTCTGCGGTTAATGCTGTACACCCCGTCTTTAATATAGCCCCACAAAAAGGAGTCGCATGTGTTCAGATCCGGAGAATATGGCGGCCAATCGAGGACCATGCCAGTGGTTTCTGGGTGCCCCAGAGTCAGAATGTGGTCCCCAAAGTGCTCCTCTAGGACGTCAAACACTCTCCTGCTTCGCTGGGGTCGAGCTCCATCTTCTATGAACCACATCTTGCCGAAATCAGGGTCACTTTGGATAATGGAGATGAAGTCATGTTACAAAACCTTCACGTACCGTTCGGTAGTCACATTGCCATCAAGGAATATCGCACCGATTACTTCGTGGCTTGACATTACACACTACACAGTCACCCGTTGAGGGTGAAGAGACATCTCGACTGCGAAATCGGATTCTCAGTCACCCAAATGCGCCAATTTTGCTTTTTGACAGACCCATTTAACACTAGAAGGACCGAGGGGCCAAATTGGCACCTTTTCGATCTTTTCACTTGTTTTCTGAGCAAATCTTAAGTTCGACGGACTTGATATTTTGTGACTTTTCATCAGTCATATGAAATATTAACCACCGCGTGTCCTATTTTTATTAGGTTGTGAAATATGAAGCTTACCACGTAGAAGGACGGCGGGGCCAATTTGGCCCCTCCAACATTTCTCTATATTTAGAAGATATTTCTTTGCAATACTGCGTATGAAATCACGTCAACTGTTGTTCCTTTGTTGTTCAAATATACGACAACAATATCATTCAATCCAGCGCTGATTGTTGGTTAGCTGACGCAAGGATTTCAGTAATTGTCTGTTGAGACGGTATCTGAGAGTCGTCCCTGCAGTCATGAGCTACGAATGCAAGAAGCGGCTAACAGACGCTGAAATACTAGCGGAACTGAGAAAAATAGAAGGTGAAAGTTCAGGTGAAAAAATTGAGTTTTCCTACAGCGATCAGGACAATGAAGAAAGTGTAGTAGTTCCAGTGTGTGCAGATGAAGAATGTGATTCGTACTACGAATGTGATGATGTAAACACAGCCCACGACAGTTTTCCGCTAAATTTAGGGGAAAATGAACTACATTTAGTACGCCTTCTGATGTTCCAAATTCTTGCTCTATAAGATCAACAACCCGGACAACATTTGCTTCCCGGAAGTCAGTCAAAAACTGATACTGGGCAACCTACTGAAGAAAAAGAAACAGCAAAAGATGGGACTGTGTGGAAAATTGTACCAGTGGGTTCTAATGCAGGTCAGTAATATTTCTGCTCTTTGTGTAGAGTTTTAGTTTGTAAAATTACAAGAACAGATATACTCATATAATATCAGTACATTACACGTTCTAAAAATACTGTTCTTTTTTATATATTTTCAGGTCGTCTACAAAGTCATAACATTTTGCGGGAGAGCTCACGACCAACATCATACGCTAAAAGGAAAATTCAAAGTGGGAAACTTCTTAGTGCTTGGCGGTTAATTTTCAGTGCTTCCATGATGCGCCACATCAAGCATTGTAGCGAAGCTGAAGGCTCGTCGTCGAACACAAGACGATTCCTGGACAGTAGACACTGAAGAACTGGATTCTTTTGTCGCCATAATGTATGCAAGAGGAGTGTATGGAGCAAAGAATTTTCCTCTCAAAAGCCTCTGGTCCTCCATTTTTCAGACAAACTATGGGACGAAACAGAGTTATCGAAATAATGAAGTATATGAGGTTTGACACCAAGTCCACTAGATCTGAACACCTCAAGGCTCACAAATTTGCTCTTGTCTCAGATACTTGGAATGCTTTCATAGAAAACAGTGCGTCATGCTATAAAGCAGAACCTTATCTTACAGCTGATGAACAACTTTTGCCGTCTAAAACAAGATGTCCATTCACACAATATATTGCAAGCAAGCAAGATAAATTTGGCATAAAATTCTGGTTACTTGTAGGTGTTTCTAGTAAATACATACTGAATGGATTCCCATACACTGGTGCTGATCCCCTTCGACCAGCTGACCAAGGCGTAGGTGAAAACGTTGTTCTTAGGCTTATGGGACCACACTTAGGCAAAAGTTCCTTTACTTCGCTAAGCCTTGCAAACCGTCTGAGGGCAGCACCCACAACTTTAGTAGGTACTTTGACCCGTAATCCGAGGGAGGTGCCTCCTGCTGTAAAGACCAGAAAAACAACCACTCCACTCGATTATTGTGTATAAAAACGATGATGGAACAACACTAACAGTTTATCAAGGGAAAACAAATAAGAGTGTTTTGTTACTGAGTTCATTTCACTCTCATGTATCCCTGTCCTATAGTCAGAAGAAGACTCCTGAAACAGTGCAATTCTACAATGAAACAAAATTTGGGGTCGACGTTGTCGATCAAATGACAAGGATGTAATCCATAAAAGCCGGTACAAGACGTTATTTTACAACATTCTTGATTTGGCTGCCATAAATTCCTGAGTGTTGTATAAGGAAGTGACTGCTACACGACTTAGCAGGCGGAAGTATATTTTTGATTTGTGTGAAGAGCTTCGAGCGCAGTATGTATCATCAAGAAATAGAGCCAGACCAGAATCATGCAGACACTAAAGGCGGACCACAGAGGTCAACTAAGAGAGAGAATTCGTACCTCATGTAAAGGAAACCATACTGCAACTGTTTGTTCAGGTTGTGAGAAAACAGTATGTAGCAAATGTGAGAAGACGAGTGTAGTGCGACAAGTGCAGCAGTAAGCAGCGGTGAACTACGGTGTGTGTGTGTGTGTGTGTGTGTGTGTGTGTGTGTGTGTGTTTGTGTAATGTATTTATTTTATTAATAAAAATCAACAAAAGCTATATATGTGTGTTACATTCCATTACCTATCACAATATGATCAAATAAATAAAAATAAACATGGGGCCAATTTAGCCCTGTCGGTCCTTGTAGGTAGTAGCCTGCTTGCGGTCCTCCTAGTGTTAAATGAAAGTGGGCCTCGTCACTAAACCAAACAACAATGCGCATACTAATTCCCATCATGCCCCGCGGCCAACCGTGCAGTTTGAACGTCCTAACGCAAACCGTTCAGAAGATATGACGATTTTATTTCACATAGGTCAATAACTGTCACCGTGTACGTTCGTACACCTCACGCGCTGGACGTCAAAGACGCGTGTCTTGCACTTCGTCTGCTCCTGAGCGCTATACTGTGGAGGGGAGGATGCATAAGTTTTGCCATACTGACAATCGAGAGTTTCTCCATTCCCTTCAAAATACCGGCAAAATAACGTAGAACTTTCTCAATAGGCGACTGTAGTATGTCTGCAAACTCACTATGGGTTGGCAATATACAAGGCTCGTGCCGTCACTGGCTGAGAATTTTTCCGGACAAAGATGAAATTGTTTTCCCACTCTGTGTATGGAAAACTGACGGAGGCTCTAACAGGCGTACTCAAATGAGACATCCCGTGGCCATTCTAACTTCGCTCACGGTCTCTCCCGGGTCCTCATGCCTTTTGGAAACACACTTCGTATCTCCGGAACTCCGCCATCTCAAGCGAGACCACTGAAGTCTTTCGGTCACAGGAACACAGGTGTTCTCTCCCATCATCCTTGCTTTGTGCGCTCACTGCCTGAAGGCCTCCTGCCAAGCGTCGCACCAGCTGTGGAGAAATTCTGCTCTCACGTATCAACTTTAACACACCTTGTGCCTTTTCCCAGGAAAGTTACAAAGAATACTACAGCTGTCAGTTTGTATGCAGTCGCTTTGCGACATTTGACCAAACGGTTAGTTTCATAACTGTAACAGTTCAGTGTCAGTGACAGAAATTAGTGAGATTCTGTCATCATTGTGCGTATGTTTCTCTAGTCATCAGCAGAATCGAAGTGCTACATTCTCACATTGTCATGTCCGAAAAGAGAGATGAAATTTGAAAAAAGTGTGCATTACAGGAAATACACTCCTGGAAATGGAAAAAAGAACATATTGACACCGGTGTGTCAGACACACCATACTTGCTCCGGCCACTGCGAGAGGGCTGTACAAGCAATGATCACACGCACGGCACAGCGGACACACCAGGAACCGCGGTGTTGGCCGTCGAATGGCGCTAGCTGCGCAGCATTTGTGCACCGCCGCCGTCAGTGTCAGCCAGTTTGCCGTGGCATACGGAGCTCCATCGCAGTCTTTAACACTGGTAGCATGCCGCGACAGCGTGGACGTGAACCGTATGTGCAGTTGACGGACTTTGAGCGAGGGCGTATAGTGGGCATGCGGGAGGCCGGGTGGACGTACCGCCGAATTGCTCAACACGTGGGGCGTGAGGTCTCCACAGTACATCGATGTTGTCGCCAGTGGTCGGCGGAAGGTGCACGTGCCCGTCGACCTGGGACCGGACCGCAGCGACGCACGGATGCACGCCAAGACCGTAGGATCCTACGCAGTGCCGTAGGGGACCGCACCGCCACTTCCCAGCAAATTAGGGATACTGTTGCTCCTGGGGTATCGGCGAGGACCATTCGCAACCGTCTCCATGAAGCTGGGCTACGGTCCCGCACACCGTTAGGCCGTCTTCCGCTCAAGCCCCAACATCGTGCAGCCCGCCTCCAGTGGTGTCGCGACAGGCGTGAATGGAGGGACGAATGGAGACGTGTCGTCTTCAGCGATGAGAGTCGCTTCTGCCTTGGTGCCAATGATGGTCGTATGCGTGTTTGGCGCCGTGAAGGTGAGCGCCACAATCAGGACTGCATACGACCGAGGCACACAGGGCCAACACCCGGCATCATGGTGTGGGGAGCGATCTCCTACACTGGCCGTACACCACTGGTGATCGTCGAGGGGACACTGAATAGTGCACGGTACATCCAAACCGTCATCGAACCCATCGTTCTACCATTCCTAGACCGGCAAGGGAACTTGCTGTTCCAACAGGACAATGCACGTCCGCATGTATCCCGTGCCACCCAACGTGCTCTAGAAGGTGTAAGTCAACTACCCTGGCCAGCAAGATCTCCAGATCTGTCCCCCATTGAGCATGTTTGGGACAGGATGAAGCGTCGTCTCACGCGGTCTGCACGTCCAGCACGAACGCTGGTCCAACTGAGGCGCCAGGTGGAAATGGCATGGCAAGCCGTTCCACAGGACTACATCCAGCATCTCTACGATCGTCTCCATGGGAGAATAGCAGCCTGCATTGCTGCGAAAGGTGGATATACACTGTACTAGTGCCGACACTGTGCATGCTCTGTTGCCTGTGTCTATGTGCCTGTGGTTCTGTCAGTGTGATCATGTGATGTATCTGACCCCAGGAATGTGTCAATAAAGTTTCCCCTTCCTGGGACAATGAATTCACGGTGTTCTTATTTCAATTTCCAGGAGTGTAGTCTACGTTTTTTGCCTCAAATTCTAGATGTATCACAGACACCAGCAACTTTCTTGAGTAACACAGAATCGACTCTGTTATGTATACCAATGTGCTATTCAACATTCATTCCCAGATCTAGCAGTAAATCTCAGATGTTTTCGGATTTCAGATACGAACATTAAAGGACTCTGATCGATGGTACCGGGTCTCATACCTCCTTCTAGTACAGTTGGTGTCTAACATCGTTGGTGTCGCTAGATTTTTGCAAAAACGTATCAAACCAGCAAGTAAAGTTACTTAGCGACAGAAAAAGGAATGTATGCTTCCATAAAAGTCCCGATTTCAACTGTCTCTGAGCTCCATACGTGAGATGTGAATCGTTCTGCTGCCTGCCGCGACTTTTACGTTGCATAAGCTTTCCCATTAATGTTTCACGACAAGAATGGCGGTGTGTGAGTGGGGTGTCGTACCGCTTACTGCTGCTGGCTATCTAGCTTGTGGAGGGTGCCGCTGTCGACAGCGTTCTTGGCCGGCCACCTATGATTCATACCTTCACTATGCTAATGATGTCATTCCCCATTAGATGGACGTTTGGAGGCTCTATTTGCCAGCATTTACAGACATTTGCCAACAGAAAGTGGTGTGGTTTAGCGTCTGACAGGGGTGACAGTTTCATCGTGTTGAAATTCCATGGATAAGGAGGGTGTAGACCTTTACTCTCATAAGACGTCGTTGTTTCCTCACATGAATTTGCCGCATTTTTGACAGCCATAATTCAGCATTCTTCTTTGCATAGAGGCGTTTTGTTCTCTGTGCATTTGATACATGACTGGAATATATAACTTCGAAGTTTTTAACACAGCTGGTGTCTGTTATGAGTAAAACCTCTTAATATTTGTTCGCTAGCTGTCACACGTTGATTTTTGTGATAAATTGTAAGATGAACATGCTACCATATTTTAAGCTTTTGAGCCATTTGCACAAGTTCTCCAAAGGATAAGTGTGTTTGAATTTTTTAATCTTCCTGAAGAACGTCTTTATGGGCTATTGGTTATTTTGAATTTCCCACCATTTTTAACACGGCTAAAGCATAATCATGTGAGCTTCTTGCATATTTCAGATTTCCTTGCCATTTTAACTTGGACCGCATGGACTGTGATGTTAGAGGAGATATGAGGGATGACTGCAGTGCCATCATAAACATCATACTAGCGATGCAAATCGGAACTATGTTCTTGTATTTTTAATGTCCCACAATTTTTAACTTAGGGCAGTGTGCACTGTGTTGCTGTGGGAGACCATGACCTGACCTTCACGCCAGATAATCGAGATGTGCGACTTGGTGGCTCTGCACAGCCAGTTCCCCAGCACTCACTCTGACACAACATGTGACCTTACGTTGCTCACAGCCCAGTGGTGAACTGTGCGACCACAGAAGGGAGCTTTCCCTGGTGTGTATTTATTCAAATAAATACATAAACACTTCTATCCTAGCCCATCAATGTAGTAGTTGTTTAATCATAGTGCAAGTGTACTTAAATTTAGGACAAGTCAGATCCAGACTGAGGATGACAATTATTTAAACTGTTATATCAGAGGGGTGGGAGGAAATTTTTCAAACAAGTGAACTGTAATGTCATAGGAAAGTAGAAAAGCAATGTTTTTTTAAATTTTGTGCCATTTTAAACATAGGATAAATGATCTGAAAACCATGTAGGCTGCCCTAATACCGCCAGGTCCACCATCTTGTATTTAAGTGACCTGAAAACCGTGTAGACTGTTCCAATATGCCTTGGTTGGCATCCTGAATCGCCATTTTGGATTCTGACTTAATGCACGCTGCCCTGGTATACACAAGCCGCAATCTTGGACTCTGGATCATGCAGATAGTCCCAGTATGCGCAGGTCAATATCTCGCATTCTGATGTCATAGATCCTATGCCGGAATTACAAGGTCAGCAGCTATCTTGAATTCAGACATCACAGAGCCTCTGGCAGTACCCCAGATCAGCCATCTTGAATTCTGACACCATAGAGCCTGTCCCTGAAGTTGACACCAACAAGACAATGAATCACCTTGGATTTTTTTTAAATTTCCTACCAATTTATACCTAGGACAGCAGCCCTACTTCCAAAAGTAATGCTATGGGGGTGTGGTGGTGGGGAACCTGTAACACAATTGGGCTATTTTGAATTTCCTGTCGTTTTACAGATAGGTCAATTGGCATAACTCAAAGGGGGAGAAATTAGGTAACAATGCATAAACTCATCAATGATGTCATAGGGGACTGGCGAAATCTGGCAAAAATGCAAGGTGTCCTAGGGTGCTCCTTGTTATACTACTGACTAGCCTGAACTGACCTGCTTTCACAGGCTCTTGCTGTCTCAGTTTCACCTAGCCATGCGAAATAAATTGACTGCGGTATAACACTACATTTCTCCATAACCCAAACTGATCTTCCCCAATTCAGGTTTCACCAGTGTCTCCATTATTCTGTAAGCAATTCATGTAAATATTTTACAGCCATGAATTATTTTACTGATGGTTCGGTTTTATTCACACCTAAGAGCATTTGCAATCTTTGCTATTGGAATTATTACATTATTTCTAAAGCCTGCGGGTATTTCGCTTGTCTCATATATTTACACACCAGGTGGAATAATTCTTTTGTCATGGCTGGTTCTGCCAAGGATCTGAATAAATCAGAGGGAATGTCATCTACTCCAGGGAGCTTTTTCCACTTAGATTTTTGAATGCTCTTTCAAATTCTTCTCGTAGTATAACATCTCCTAGCTCATCTTCACCTAGTTCCTCTTATAATAATATTGCCCTCAAGTTTGCTCGTCTTATATTGACACTCTTTACATATACCTTCCACCTTCCAGCTTACCCTTCTTTGCTTAGTACTCACTTGCTATCTGAACTGATATTCATACAGCTGCTTCTCCAACAATCTCTCTAATTTTCCTACAGGCGGTGCATATATTTCCTCTAGTTATTCATGCTTCTACAGCCTTGCATTTATTCCCTAGCCATTCCTGCTTATTAATTTGGCACTTTCTGTCAGTCTCATTATTTAAACGTTTGTATTCGCTTTTTGCATGCTTCATTTGCTGCATTTTTATATTTTATCCTTTCTTCAGTTAAATTCAGTATCTCCTGTGTTATCCAGGGATTTATATTAGGCTTCGTCTTTTTACCCAGGTGATCTTCTACTGCTTTCCTTATTTCAGTTCTCAAAGTTACCCGTTAGTCTTCTGTTATATTCCTTCCACGTATTTCAGTCCAACTTTCCCTAATGCTCCGTTTGAAACTCTCAACAACCTCTGTTTCCTTCAAGTTATCCAAACTCCATCCCCTTAAATTCTTATTTTTCAGCAATTTATCCAGTTTTAATCAGCAATTCATAACCAATAAATGTCATAGGGGACTGGCGAAATCTGGCAAAAATGCAAGCTGTCCTAGGGTGCTCCTTGTTATACTACAGGCTAGCCTGAACTGACCTGCTTTCACAGGCTCTTGCTCTCACAGTTTCACCTAGCCATGCGAAATAAATTAACTGCGATATAACACTACATTTCTACATTATGATCAGAGTCCACTTCGGCCCCTGGAAAAGTCTTACAGCTTAAAATCTAGTTCCGAAATCTCTGTCTCATCATTATGTGATCAATCTGAGACCTTCCAGTGTCCTCCGGTCTCTTCAAAGTACGCAGTCCTCTCTCATTATTCTTAAACCTAGTGTCAGCGATGATTAAATTACGCTCTGTGGAAACTTCTACTACGTGGCTTCCTCTTTCATTCCTTTCCCAAGTCCAAGTTCTTCTACTATTTTTTCTCTTCCTTTTCCTACTATCGAATTACAGTCACCCATCATAACTACATTTTCGTCTCCCATAACTATATGAGTAATTTCCTTTGCCTCATCATACATCCTTTTAGCCTCTTCATCATCTGCGGAGCTAGTTGTTATATCGACTTGTACTACTGTAGTGGTTTTCGGCTTTTGTGTCTATCTTGGCTATGATAATCCGTTCACTATACTGTTTATAGTAGCTTATACACATTGTTGCTGCTTTATTCATTATGAGGTCTAGTCCTGCATTACTCCGACATCAGCTTCTGTTGATAATACAGTACTGACATGATCAGAAATCCTGTTCTTCCTGCCACTTCGCTAATTTCCATTACATCAAATTTCAACCTAATCATTTCCTATTTTTAAATTATCTAATCTGCCTACCCAATTAAGGGATCCAACATTCCACGCTCCAGTCCATAGAATGCAGCTTTCTTGTTTTTCATAACGACAACCTCCTAAATAGTACCCGCCAAGAGATCCGAATAGTGGATTATTTTACCTTCCGATTATTGTACCTAAGAGGGTTCCGTCATTAGTTAACATACACTATAGTATATGCCCTTAGGGAAAAAGTAACGGCTGTAGTTTCGCCTTTCTTTCAGTTGTAGGCTGTAGCAGCACAACAAAGACATGTCGGCTGATGTTACAAAGCCAAATAAGTCAGTCATCCGGACTGTTGTCCCTTCAACTACTAAAAAGGCTGCTAGACTCGCTTCGACCTTCCACACACTATGGCTTTACCAAGCAAATTCAACCCGTGTTACAAACGCCACTCTGTAGAGGATTTGAGTTATGGAAAATGAATTCATTAGTCCTCGGTTCCTCTTTCATTCATTAGTCTTGTAATTTAACTGCAAGTGTTTGCATAATGGTTTTGTAATCTCGATAAGTTTATAGAAATGTTGTCAGTAGCACCTCTACTGATTTCCGTAACTGTTGTTATAAACTGTATGAAGGAGAGAAAGATTATACGAAATGACAAGGTACTTGGTTACAGCTGTAGAATAGCGTTTATAGAATATTTCGTCTGTACTTGAAGCAACGTAGACATGTTAGAACTGAAATACACAGTACTCATGTTCCGCAAAATACAGTATTTACTTTATAGTTAATTGTGATCCGGCTTTCTGCTTTCTTGACCACCCTCAGGCTAAATAGACAGTCTACACCACATGAAAGAGAGTTTATAGCTGTACAAAGGTTGTTTTTCCAGAGATGCATTACCTTTAACGGCTATAGATCTCACACAAAAAATAACACAAACATAATGAAATATACAGAGGTGCTAAGAATAAATAAATGTTTCTCACAGATTAAAAGTATGTAAATGTACTGCAGCATGTCCTTCAAAACTGTATGATAAGACGTAGCAAGGAATTTATTAATGAGATGGCCGTACGTTGGGTGCCACAGTGGAGAGAATTGAAAATTCCCATCTCTGACATGAGCTGACATGCAGATTAATAAGGAGCTCACCCCACGCTGGGAGCCAATAATTAAGTGATATCAGTAATTAAATGAAATCAAACAGCATAAGGTTCTGAGATTAAGGGATTGGTGCACGAATATAATAGATTAATTAGAGCATTAAAACATGAAAAAAATGGTTCAAATGGCTCTGAGCACTATGGGACTCAACTGCTGAGGTCATTAGACCCCTAGAACTTAGAACTAGTTAAACCTAACTAACCGAAGGACATCACAAACATCCATGCCCGAGGCAGGATTCGAACCTGCGACCGTAGCAGTCTTGCGGTTCCAGACTGCAGCGCCTTTAACCGCATGGCCACTTCGGCCGGCTTAAAACATGAAGTGGTTGCTTTTATTACAGTACCTTTTACAGATAAGAATTACAAATCTCAGTGCCGATTCGACTGGGCGTCGACACGACTTTGTTTATAAGGGGTAGGAGGAGGTAATGAATCATCTCACCATTCTTCGTAGTTATTTGTCGTGTGGTGAGGACGGCAGCAAGCGTTGGAATAGTAGGCGCTTCGCCTCGGAGCTATGCAGCGCGATTCGGCTGCCCTCACCTGTTGCCATGACTTTGCAAGGAGGCACAGTGTAAGTAGGCTGTTTAGGTTTTTTTATTGGTAACGCCACCTCTGTATAAAAATCACTGGCTGTGCTGTGTGCAGCCTGTGTCTAGTTTGCATTGTTGTCTGCCATTGTAGTGTTGGGCAGCGGCAGCTGGATGTGAACAGCGCGTAGCGTTGCGCAGTTGGAGGTGAGCCGCCAGCAGTGGTGGATGTGGGGAGAGAGATGGCGGAGTTTTGAAATTTGTCATGAACTGATATATATATATTATGACTATTAAGGTAAATACATTGTTTGTTCTCTATTAAAATCTTTCATTTGCTAACTATGCCTATCAGTAGTTAGTGCCTTCCGTAGTTTGAATCTTTCATTTAGCTGGCAGTAGTGGCGCTCGCTGTATTGCAGTAGCTTGAGTAACGAAGATTTTTGTGAGGTAAGTGATTTGTGAAAGGTACAGGTTAAAGTTAGTAAGGGCCATTCTTTTGTAGGGATTTCTGAAAGTCAGATTGCGTTGCGCTAAAAATATTGTGTGTCAGGTTAAGCACAGCCCTGTACAATTGTTCAAAGGGGACGTTTCATATGTCGACCCTTAGCCCCTGCCAGGATACTTCACTGGAATCTTCTCATTTTTTTCTTGTAGTTTGAGTAATTAGTGTAGATTTTGTTTATTGCTAGCTCGTAATTGTAGAGAGAATCTCCTTTGTAGTTGCAGCCTTTCATTGTTGTACAGTAAAACAGTTGTGGCATGCATGTAGATTTGCACCAAGTATTTCGCAACTGCGCTTGCAATTAACGAGATATTATTTTCAGTGCTATGTTAATGTGTTCTCTTATGTTGCTCTTCAAATTGTGTTTTTCTGTGTTATCGTGTGAAATATTGTGACAATAATGGCGTGTGAAAAACATAATACTAGGCTCCAGAGTAAACTGAGAAATGACAGTGAAGACGAAAGCAGTGTGTTAGCGCCACCGAGTAATGAATTAACTAATGTTCAAAGTAGTAATTTGGTAATTGTACATAGGGAAATGGAGTGGGCTGCAAACAATGGTGTAGACAGTGAAACAATTAGTGAACAGGGAAGCATTATCGATCGACCGGTCGGCAACAGCTCGCCTCACGAATCCGAATTGACAGGACACAATCTCGCAAATACTGTAGATTCAGGTTTTGGGTCCTCACCGTTTTCTCAAATCAGTCAAGACACATTTTCTGCTTGTCAAAATGTGAATGTTGCCGGTGAAAATGCACTGCAAAAAAGCATAGAGAAACAGATTCCAGACACTAATACATTACTATTGCAATTAATGCAACAAATGGAACAAAATCAGAGACAAATGGGACAAAATCTTCAAAAATTAGACGCAATGGAACAAAATCTTCACACCACGCTTGAACAAACACGTGAAGATTTGACTACTGAGTTACATAAAATCGAATCGAAATGTCAAAAAGTCTGTAATGACGTAAAAACACAAATTTGTGAGCATTTTTAACCTATTTTTTCGCGGCATGAAAATGCATTACAGAACCACGAAGCAGCCATAAAAGAACTGCAAACTATTGTTCATCAAAATCATGAGACCCTGCAAGCTAAAATTGACTCAGTTGCATCTACCGATTCAGTTACGCAACTTGCAAAAACTCAAGAAAACTTAAAGGACACAGTAGATACTCTGAAAATTGGTTCAGAAAGACACATGGAGGAAATTAGTTCATTATCAGAGAAAGTAGTTGAACTTTCGGATCAGCTAAATAATTTATCTACGAAGGTAGATGATAATCTGAATGACACAAAACCGGTAGTCTTTAATGACACAGAAGAGTGCGAACAAATTAGGAAACTGAAACAAAATCTGAATCAAATTAATACACAACACCAAAGAGAAATCCGGGAAGTACAAGATCAGCTGACACAGGTAATACAAGAATTACGTATTTCAGAGGACACTCGCGCTCCAATATGGGAAGACATAGAAATACGGAACAGCCACAAAATAATAACACAGGGCACTTCGGAAATTATGAAAGAAATTGGCAAGGTACACCGAATTTTGAGATGGAACCGCCGACACGACATAACAATGACCGATATGCTACTCGCCGACACGATGATTTTGACTATAAGCTTTTCATTACTACACGTAAATTCAAAACATTTAAGAATTCCGACAGCGACATTCATCCACAAGCATGGCTTCATCAATTTTCTCATTGTTTTCCTCCCAACTGGTCATTGGAGCACAGGTTAGAATTTGTGTGTGGCTACTTGGAGAATGAACCAGCTGTAAGAATGTGATCGGTCATTCACGATTGTCACAGTGAAGGAGATTTTTATCATGCCTTCCTCTCAGCGTATTGATCTCAAGCTACACAAGACCGAGTAAAACATAGCATCATAATGATGAAACATTTCGAACAATCTGAATTTTCCAGTCTTGTGAAATATTTTGAAGACATGTTGCACAAGAATCAGTACCTGTCAAACCCATACAGCCCCTCAGAACTCATCCGCATTTGCTTAATCAAATTGCCTGAACATTTACGACATATTATTTTAGCAGGACGTTGCAAAGACGACATTGAAGCTTTTCAGGGACTGTTACAAGAATTAGAAATTGACACAGACAGTCGCGGGATGCGAAAACAGGAAAACAATCACTACAGGTCACATCCGTCACAATTCCGTGGCGACAGAAACAATAACTGGAGACGACAGGTCTATTCTTACAACGCAAATCGTGACCAAAACAGACACCACCCATATGACAACCACTGGCAGAGTAATAATAGTTACAGAGAAAGATCGCATTTCCGTAGTAATGACTATCACAGAGACAATCAGAGAAACAGACAATATGGGAACCAAAACAATTATTATCAAGGGAGGCAGAATAACTTCAGACGCAACAGTTCGGCGCACAGTTACGATTCAGGGAGAAATTCTCCACCACGTGACGGACAAGGAAGAAACTACGGAATCTACTGACATGACGACAGACGATATATTCGTAACGACAGACCTGAATTGCATCAGAACTGGCGGGATTCAAACAGGGCAGGGCCTTCTCGTCAGAGTGAATTTGTAGAAGTTAGGTCTCCTAATCCCAAGAAAGGCGCGCGCCAACAAAGAGACAGACAATGACTCGCATGACTCGCACAGCAGGCAGCTGCGTGCGCCCGCTGGCTCCGAGAAAAATAAAATAAGACGCTAGCCTTGAGAAAAATGTATACAACATGATAATTGCTTTGAAGTTGAAACTCTGTGCACTAGGAAGAGTAAAGGTTTACACCACATTTCACATGTAAAACCGTTTATTGAAAGATAATCTGCTTTTTAACTTTGTCTTTGCCATATAACTTTTCACTTTACATTACTAGTATGCTTTGTCAGACTTAAGAAACTGTTAACATACAACAATGTTTGAAGTTAAATATCCAGTCAAGAACCAAGAGAACTTATTTAAACAGAAATTACGAATGCATTATTATTGAGAACAGACGACACAGTGTTATTGTGTGTGTACATTCTTGCTTGTTAGTTACACAATTACGTAACGACTATAAGACTTACATACTTAGAACATATCCTGGTACTGCTAATGAGATTCTAATGCAACATTTTGGTTTACTTGAAAATACATTCAGGATTTAAGGTACTTTCTATGAGATACCAGATGAGACAGTGATTAGTTTATGTGACAGCTACACGATTTTATCACGACACTACTAATGAGTGACAATTTACAATGCTGCTTTTGCGGTGTTTCTGTTTCATATCTGCACAGTTTTTCTGTATTATTCTGGAAAGTAAAACATGTTTTAGTAGTAACTTTTGTGGTATAGCTACAATGAGACAGCCTTTTCCATAGTACAACAATACGTTACAACACAGTAATTTCTTCATCACAACAATAAGCGTAATAACTAAGATATCTATACGCAAAGCATTTCACTTTTGTTTATCATGAGGTAAGTACATTGACTTCTGCAGAACTTAGCTTTCGGAGGACAATAACTACGACACTTCCACAGAGATTATCTTACAGCAAGACGCACATTTAGCGCTACAGGACACGTATTTGAGTGATTAATTTTATACTTAAAACATTTATTATTAAAGGTTTTTGAATTACAAAGAAAGTTTTCCGTGATACATTTTATTCCATTGCAATAATCTGTAACACCTGAGGGTATAATTACATTAGTCCTCAGGGGGGTACACACCTACTTTGTGTACCATGTGTTTGGCAAGCACAAGGAGCCCTAGCTAATATGGTATTTGCTTATACAACTTTACACATCGGTACCATATTTCTCTAACACGTAAATTACACAGCTGTCTGATTATTTAACAGAGAAACAAACACTTTTTTATTACATCAGTGACAGATGTTTACGCAATTACACAGTTGGATAACTTCACACTTATGAAACTGTATTTTGTCTGTACTTTGTAAACTGTTCATATTTTTTCGGAATCATTGTGATACTATGAGAGCTTTGAATGATGTATTTGGTATGGGATCATGATTTTTGAAGTGCGTTTGAGGCAGATGACACTTTTGACATGAGCAGAGAATTTATTTTAGGTTTTGAAATTATTGGAGGAAGCTACGACGATTTTGAGAGTTGACTGAGGTGTTATGATGTTATTATTACGATGACTATGTGTATTATGCTGTTGCGGTATGTTTATGATCAATAAGCTGATGCTATATGAGTTATGTGATTATGCTACATATCTGTTATGATGAAATATTGAAGAAGTGTCAACGAATAAGGTAAGGAATAATGAGTAGTGGTTAGGGACTCTGGTTTGTGAAAAAGGTTGTTGGAAACCAAGAATCGTACTTTAAGAGTTATGAAATGTATGTAAATGCGTGAATGTATTAGAATGCCACTGAAAATTTTTTGGACTCTGTTATATTTACAGGATTTTGTTTCCACAGATTTGTAACGCAAATTCTTGACCTGTGAAATATTTTTATATGAGACTGCCACTGTAGCGGAAACTGCTGTCGTAAATATTTTGTTAAGAAAGGTAAGTGACCTTGACGTAATGCGTTTTTGGCGCCCAGCTGAGAGGTAGTTGTCTGACAAAAGAAAGCCATTAGGTGGAGAAAAAAAGAGGCCATTATCCTCGCCATTGACATTCCTTTAGAGAAAGCATCGCAAATACGACACGCTCATTACTTGGAAAGATACATCTGCACACCTGATTATGACAAGCGTCTTTCTACGAGAGTTGAGAGAATTTCTACTAACTTATGAAATGTCACATGACTATTGAATGATATTTTTATGCTTTGCTTTTCATAGTTGCCTATTTCATTTGATATCTAGTTTCCAGCTGTGTTGCAGCATTGGTTTTATAAAATAAAATAAAATGCATTTGCTAATGTGAACACTTTCTGTCAACAGATCTATTAAATAATTATTTTGTGATACACATTCTTCAAAAAAGGAGCACTTGGAAAGGAAAGAACAATGAGAAGGGACTAGTAACAGTAACTGCATACATAATATTCTTTTCAAGTACTTGGTAATTTTTATGGTAGAATAACTTCTTGTAGTGCACCACTTTAATTACTTAGGCATTAAGATGTGATTATACATTTCCCTTGTCTGCATTGTTGTCTTTAGTGTACTATTTTTTCTGCTTGAGCTTTGTCATGCTTAGGTATACGTTATAGCATTTACTGCTGCTGTTTGCCAGGCATAGTGCTACTGAATTTTAATTTGTGTTACTCTGCTAAGCCAGATTTATTTTTCTTGTTTGCTGCGCATTGCCTCATATTAGTTGTAATGTTGAATTGCTTGGTAATTTAGATTTACTGTAGCTTGCTTTGCAAATTTCCATTTTTTTCATTGCTGTTTGTATTAATTGTTTTGTGCTGCTGCATTGCCTCGTCCCTTAGTTTAGCATCTGAGCTCAATAGATTTAAGTTAGCTTAAGAGGGGGTAGACTATATAAGAAACTAACTATGATGAATTGGAAGAAATGCATTGAGAAGCTATAAGAAACAGATTTGGCAAAAATGACTATTTTGCACTGAGAAATAATTATTTTGAAAGAAATATGAATAGAATACAGAAAGCAGGTATAGATAGGACTTTTTGGAAATAATGATGTATGGAGGGAGATCTCCAAGAAGTAAAGAAAGTTTTGTTTGCAAAATACTGCAGTAAAACAAACCCTGTCCTTTCCTTCTGTATTATTATGCTATGTGTTTGTGTACCCTTGTGTATTTGTTTTCTTCTTGTCTCTGTGTCCTGTTTCATAGAATTTTTTTTCTCTTCTAATACTAAGCTACATTCACTATGATGAGGAATACTGTTATCCTCAAATATAACTGGCATTAATAATATCTTATTTACTTTGTAAAGATGTTAGACATTATTAATTCTGTTCTGTTTTAATGCTCATGTGTGAAGTCAATGTTTCAATAATTATTCTGATCTTTTATGTATTTACTTATGTCATAATTCCTGTAACACTGATGTATATGTTAGTTCGATTCTTTTGTAAAGCCTGTACCACAAATGTTATCTGTATCGTTATGTTCTTTAATGATGTATTTTGTACCCTTGTAATTGTATTCTTATGTCATAAAATTGTAATTGACACTAGTTCATCAAATTATTAACTTGTAAGTTCCATTTCACTGCACACGTTTCTGTTGGTCATAGTATATGGACAATATGTGAGAAGTAGGGACTGTTAGTGTTTGCATGTGTGTTAATAATTCAGCAAGGGACTGGATAACAGCATTTCTGGTTCTAAGGACAATTCCAAAAACTTTGTGAGTGCACAAGTGGTGGTTATGGACTTGCTATATTATCCGCAAGACTCTTCGATGGTGATTGTGCACCTGCACAGTCGCAACAGATCGCAACAGATGTCTGCTGGCCATCTCTACAAGGACTACAGTGGATCTGCATCTTTGATGACCCACCAATACCATTATCTCTACAAGGACTACAGTGGGTCTGCATCTTTGATGACCCACCAATACCATTATTTCTACAAGGACTACAGTGAGTCTGCATCTTTGATGGCCCACAAATACCATTATTTCTACAAGGACTGCAGTGGGTCTGCACCTCTGGTGACCCACCAATACCATACTCTCTACCAGGACTACAGTGGGTCTACTCTGTGATGACCTACCTACCAATATTCTTCAAAACGTCAAATGACTCTGCTGTGGGTTTGCTCTATTGTGGCCCATTACTTGTCTGCATGTCAAGAGTCAGCACTGTCTTTCCGTTGGAAGGACACTACTTCTTCAAGACTGCATGGAAATCCACTACTTCTGTGTGCATTCTCTTTTACTGTTCAGACTTTGAAAAAAAAAGAAAAACACTGTAATTTTACTGTGATGAATCAGGACTGTCTTTATAGACTGTGAGAAAATTTTAGTTTTTGACCAACATTGTATCAATAAGTGTGTGCATTTGATATCTTTGTTATTGTAATTATGAAAAATTTTATCAAATCATTATTGGCCACTGCCCAAAACAATTTGTAAAATTTTTTGTGGGGAGCATGGGGGCTATGTAAGCAGGTTGTTTAGGTTTTTTTATTGGTAACGCCACCTCTGTATAAAAATCACTGGCTGTGCTGTGTGCAGTCTGTGTCTAGTTTGCATTGTTGTCTGCCATTGTAGTCTTGGGCAGCGGCAGCTGGATGTGAACGGCGCGTAGTGTTGCACAGTTGGAGGTGAGCCGTGGGGAGAGAGATGGCGGAGTTTTGAAATTTGTCATGAACTGATATACATATATTATGACTATTAAGGTAAATACATTGTTTGTTCTCTATTAAAATCTTTCATTTGCTGACTATGCCTATCAGTAGTTAGTGCCTTCCGTAGTTTGAATCTTTCATTTAGCTGGCAGTAGTGGCGCTCGCTGTATTGCAGTAGCTTGAGTAACGAAGATTTTTGTGAGGTAAGTGATTTGTGAAAGGTACAGGTTAATGTTAGTAAGGGCCATTCTTTTGTAGGGATTTCTGAAAGTCAGATTGCGTTGCGCTAAAAATATTGTGTGTCAGGTTAAGCACAGCCCTGTACAATTGTTCAAAGGGGACGTTTCAACAGGACTGATCACGTTGACAGGTCGCCGTGGGTTTCATGGCCGAAGCAGTGTTACCGCGGTGTCGGAAGGCGGATGTTAGGCGAGGAAACTGCAACCCTAAGTCGAGTGTTTCATTCCCAAGAACTGGATTGAAAGGATCCGTCCATTTAACATCGAATAGGAAAAGAATAAGCCACAAAGAGACGATGAACATTAGGATTCGAGTAAGGATAGATTCAAAGTCAGCAGACCAAGTAGGTGATGGGTGGAAGATCCTCCATATCCTCTTACTTTCACCCTGTCTCATTGGGCGTCCCTTCACTTCTGATCATTCGCCTTAGTTCACATCTCTCAGTTTTCATCTTCTCACGTTATCATTGGCAGACTACATTTGCAATGCTACCCAATGATTGATCGTCGTTTTTTGCCTAATCCTCTCAGCGCAGGAACGAAATTTTTCTGCTTTGCGTGGGCTGGAGTGTGACTAGGGAACTAACTTTTTTCTCATGTGTTCAGCGTCGAGGCTGTTCCCGGTGTTGGTCTTACATTATTCCAATGTTTTTTCGCCATTTCTTGTTGTTGTTGTTGTGGTCTTCAGTCCTGAGACTGGTTTGATGCAGCTCTCCATGCTACTCTATCCTGTGCAAGCTTCTTCATCTCCCAGTACTTACTGCAACCTACATCCTTCTGAATCTGCTTAGTGTATTCATCTCTTGGTCTCCCTCTACGATTTTTACCCTCCACGCTGCCCTCCAATGTTAACTTTGTGATCCCCTGATGCCTCAGAACATGTCCTACCGACCGGCCCCTTCTTCTAGTCAAGTTGTGCCACAAACTCCTCTTCTCCCCAATTCTATTCAATACCTCCTCATTAGTTATGTGATCTACCCATCTAATCTTCAGCATTCTTCTGTACCACCACATTTCGAAAGCTTCTATTCTCTTCTTGTCCAAACTAGTTATCGTCCATGTTTCACTTCCATACATGGCTACACTCCATACAAATACTTTCAGAAACGACTTCCTGACACTGAAATCTATACTCGATGTTAACAAACTTCTCTTCTTCAGAAACGTTTTCCTTGCCATTGCCAGTCTACATTTTATATCCTCTCTACTTCGACCATCATCAGTTATTTTGCTCCCCAAATAGCAAGAATCCTCTACTACTTTAAGAGTGTCATTTCCTAATCTAATTCCCTCAGCATCACCCGACTTAATTCGACTACATTCCATTATCCTCGTTTTGCTTTTGTTGATATTCATCTTATATCCTCCTTTCAAGACAATGTCCATTCCGTTCAACTGCTCTTCCAAGTCCTTTGCTGTCTCTGACAGAATTGCAATGTCATCGACGAACCTCCAAGTTTTTATTTCTTCTCTATAGATTTTAATACCTACTCCGAATTTTTCTTTTGTTTCTATTACTGCTTGCTCAATATACAGATTGAATAACATCAGGGAGAGGCTACAACCCTGTTTCACTCCCTTCCCAACCGCTGCTTCCCTTTATGTCCCTCGACTCTTATAACTGCCATCTGGTTTTTGTATAAGTTGTAAATAGCCTGTCGCTCCCTTTATTTTACCCGTGCCACCTTTAGAAGTTGAAATAGAGTATTCCAATCAAAATTGTCAAAAAGTCTCTAAGTCTACAAATGCTAAAAACGTAGGTTTGCCTTTCCTTAATCTTCTTTCTTAGATAACTCGTAAGGTTAGTATTGCCTCACGTGTTCCAACATTTCTACGGAATCCAAACTCATCTTCCCCGAGGTCGGCTTCTACCAGTTTTTCCATTTGTCTGTAAAGAATTCGCGTTAGTATTTTGCAGCTGTGACTTGTTAAACTGATAGTTCGGTAATTTTCACATCTGTCAACACCTGCTTTCTTTGGAATTGGAATTATTATGTTCTTCTTGAAGTCTGAGGGTATTTCGCCTGTCTCATACATCTAGCTCACCAGATGGTAGAGTTTTGTCAGGACTGGCTCTCCCAAGGCTGTCAGTAGCGCTAATAGAATGTTGTCTACTCCCGGGGCCTAGTTTCAACTTAGGTCTTTCAGTGCTATGTCAAACTCTTCACGCAGTATCGTATCTCCCATTTCATCTTCATCTACATCCTCTTCCATTTCCATAATATTGTCCTCAAGTACATCGCCCTTGTATAGACCCTCTATATACTCCTTCCACCTTTCTGCTTTCCCTTCTTTGCTTAGAACTGGGTTTCCATCTGAGCTCTTGATATTCATATAAGTGGCTCTCTTTTCCCCAAAGGTCTCTTTAATTTTCCTGTAGGCAGTATCTATCTTGCCCCTAGTGAGATAAGCCTCTACATCCTTACATTTGTCCTCTAGCCAAACCCGCTTAGCCATTTTGCACTTCCTGTCGATCTCATTTTTGAGATGTTTGTATTCCTTTTTGCCTGCTTCATTTAGTGCATTTTTATATTTTCTCCTTTCATCAATTAAATTCAATATTTCTTTTTTTACCCAAGAATTTCTACTAGCCCTCGTCTTTTTACCTACTTGATCCTCTACTGCCTTCACTTCTTCATCCCTCAGAGCTACCCATTCTTCTTCTACTGTATTTCTTTCCCCCATTCCTGTCAGTTGTTCCCCTATGCTCTCTCTGAAACTCTCTACAACCTCTGGTTTAGTCAGTTTATCCAGGTCCCATCTCCTTAAATTCCCACCTTTTTGCACTTTCTTCAGTTTTAACCTACAGTTTATAACCAATAGATTATGGTCAGAGTCCACATCTGCCCCTGGAAATGTCTTACAATTTAAAACCTGGTTCCTAAATCTCTGTGTTACCATTATATAATCTATCTGATACCTTCTAGTATCTCCAGGATTCTTCCATGTATACAACCTTCTTTTATGATTCTTGAACCAAGTGTTAGCTATGATTAAGTTATGCTCTGTGCAAAATTCTACCAGACGGCTTCCTCTTTCATTTCTTACCCCCAATCCATTTTCACCTACTATGTTTCCTTCTCTCCCTTTTCCTACTCTCGTATTCCAGTCTTAGTTGCTGTGAAACCGGCCACACTAACCAGTCCTCTCTGCGTGAGGCCTGGTTAGTGTTATGTTTGCGCTTCGTCTAAGAATCTGCTGGCGTTCGCGATTTATAACCAATATTCTTACATCCGGCAAACATTTTTTTTTTTAAATCAGGCTGACTTTTTTCGCGTTTCCACAGTGTGACACGCCTCACTGTGCGAATTCTTGACGCTATTGTTTCTACGCTCTAACTTAGTGCCTGCAGGGATCCACGAATTTTCAGCATGTTTCTCATTGTCCATCAGGACATTCGTAATATGTGTCCGTTCTTCACGCGAGCCGAGGACATCCACTAGCCAACCCCCCACGTGGTTACAGAATGCGTCCATGGCCGCGGAATTTTTTTTTTTTTTACTCATTTTGTTCGATATAGTTCGTTGCATTTGGTCTGGGCGGACGTCACAAGACATCCGTTCAAATTGATCGTTGGTTCCTTGACTCAGTTTTTTTATTATAGAGAGCACGCAGCCCTCTGTCCGAACACGCTAAGCTACCGTGCCGGCGCTGAATCAGGTCCGACTTTCCCCCTGTCCTTGGCTGCTGGCGCCCGGAATCGGCCACGGTGGCCATTGGCAGGTACAACGCTACTTATAATCCGTCTTGATTGCAAAAAATATTTATTCATATGAGCGGTTTCGGTTCATGTAGAACCATCTTCAGATCTGAAACGACAATGATACTACTTTACTACTTCACAAATGCAAACCTTTTTCATCCTATCCAATCAACAACATGCTTTCGTAAATCCAACATTAAAATAGGGTTCCGAGCATATAACACGCTAAAATTGAAGCTTCGGCATAAAATAGGTAATAGTAGGAATAAATTTCACGATTCAGTTGTATATAAGATCAAATTTGATGACTGCTGTAAACAATACATAGGGCAGACTGGTAGGGACTTTGAAACCAGATTCAGGGAGCACACTTACTCTCAAAACAAAGCAGCGTTTGAGGTGCATATGGCTGCCTTAAAGCACTTAGTCACGAACATTGAACAAAACTTAGACATCCTACATAGAGCTCATAAGGGACGGTTTCTTAACATTTTGGAAGAAGTTGAAATATAACACACAAGAAGAAAGATCCGGATTTAATCTTCAACGAGCAAAGCAAGTTCAATAATAATCCCTATTTTAGTATTTACCTTGACAACTACAGATTTTAACTAAGTAATGTTATTGAGATGATCACTGTTGCATATAGAAGTCCAGCCCGAAGAATGAGAGATGGTGGACAGTGAATAAGCTGGAAGATGCGTGTAGCGCTTAACGTCGTTGACGGCGCCTTCCTGCACGGCCCTCGTACCCACGGCGATGGACATCAGACGGCTGAATGGCTCGCGGCACAACACCGAAATAGCGGGAACCACGGAAGCAGACCATGGAGGAAAACGAGTCTACACCAGCCCCATGGATATAGCACTCTCCCTCTGTTTTCGATTGTACAAGAATGATAATTTTATTGCGTATTTTAATTTTGACAAGTACAGATTTTTAACCTTGGCAACTACAGATTTTAACTAAGTAATGTTAGAAATAAAAGTAAATTAGAAAAATATACTTAAATACAGTATGTGCATATGTAATGTAACAAATTTACCAGACGCCACATGTCGGTAATAGTTTTATAATTAGTATAAATGACGTGCATTCTTCCAACCAATTTAAAGTGACGCAGCATGTGAAGGTTGCTGTGTGTGGACGGGTTACTCCTGTAACCGAAATTGCAGGTACGGTCTGGTACATTTGATGTTGATTGGAGAGGATGAAAAAGGTTTGCATTTGTGAAATAGTAAAGTAGTAAAGTAGTATCATTGTCGTTTCAGATATGAAGATGGTTCTAGATGAACCGAACCCGGTCATATGAATAAACATTTTTGCAATCAAGACGGATTATAAGTAACATTGTATAACCAGTGATTGCGGTATCCCGTCAGGCATTATGTCTGTTTTTGCAAAGCCATTGGCAGAAGTATCACGGTGTATACCACACACTGTATACAAGTGAGTGCTAGCAGAGACCACTATGATATATGGACAAATTAACTGGTGAATGTAATGCCCCTCAATATATACTTTCTTTAATGTTTCTTGGTGTTAATAACATGAGCTTATTCTCAGGAAATATCAGCTTTCACTCAGTTAATACTAGGCAGGAATCCGACCTGCGTTTGGATCACACCTCCCTGACTCTTTTGTAGAAAGGTGTGCAGTATTTCGCTGCATCCATTTACAGTTATCTACCACGAGACTTTAAGAAATCTTAGCAATAATCCATGCACATTTAGGTGTAAGCTACAGAATTCTCTCATGACTCACTTTTTTTATTTTGTTGGGGCGTTCCCCGCAACAAATTAAACCACATATAGTGTTATATTGTTGATGTTAATATATACGAGTACCAGGCAGCTTGTCGTCTGCATAGGATTCGTGCTAATTTTATTTATTTTCATTAGCTTTTATGATGTTAATTTCGTATATTACCTCGTTCCTCGAGCATATAGATTTGCTCCTCAATTTAGTCTTTCGGAAATGGACGTATAAAATAAAAATAGAAACAGGAAAAAAGGAGAGGGCGTCGGGGGTAGAGGAGAGGACGGAGTCAATGGAATGTGCGTGGGGAACAGTTATACTATTTACTACGAGCATAAAATGTTGTGGTGAGAAAGTGTTAACTGACTGCTGATAATTCAGCAAGGAAGAATAGTGAAATCGTATTTGATTGTTAAGCATTAAATTACTATTTTGTGACTGGTATTTATTGACAGCCAGAATTTCAAGTAATGTTTGTTTTCTACCTTTATTTGGTCTATGGAAAACATAAGATTGTCATTCTCTTCAAAGCATGTTCAGCAAAGGTGTAATCTTTCTTTTTTATTCTCCAAATCCTTTCGCGTTCAGTCAGTTTAGTGGTTACACACCTCCCTGATTCACATTTGTATAATTTGCCATCCAGATTGCAGGAAATCCAATAAATTCCAGTCTATTCTAAAGGTTGAATCTTGGCTTTACTGTTGAACAGAATGTGGGCAACAGTATTCCCAGCATAGAAAGCTGTATTCCCAGGATTTTACTTTGCTGGCAAGTACCTGGCAACCAAATTATCATACATAGCATGCGATTCATCAGATTGCCTGTGAATCACGAGCGACTAGTGATAGATCATGGGCTTGCCCACACTCGGGCGGTCTGTAGAGAGATGACAGGTCGCTGCAGCCGTTGCTTGTGTGAGGCGCCCCAAAGGAACAACAAGGAGGGGAAGGGCGTTGTTTAGGGGAGGAGACAAATTAGCGAGGTCATCGGTCTCATCGGATTAGGGAAGGACGGGGAAGGAAGTCGGCTGTCCCTTTCAAAGGAACCATCGTGGCATTTGCCAGGTGCGATTTAGGAAAATCACGGAAAACCTAAATCAGGATGGCCGGACGCGGGATTGAACCGTCGTCCTCCCGAATGCGAGTCCAGTGTGCTAACCACTGCGCCACCTCGCTCGGTCGAACGAAGACAAAACACCATCTCAGAGAAATAGGTAAGAAGAGTTATCTACTCTTCTTCGGACAATGAAATATAAGACATGCGTTAAACGAAAATTTATAACTGTAAACGAATTTTTCAATTACGAAAGTATATACCTCCATTCCGTCTGAACAGTTTAAGTTTGGTTTAGTCCATGAGAAAGCACCGTGATTAGTGCTGTTGAAAAGAGCTGTTAATATCATTTGTAGTGACGAAACTAAGAGGAAAACATCTGTAGCAGAATGCGATGTGTATAGTTGTGGATTGTAGTTACATTCTTTTTAATCTTGCATTGAGAATCACTACAGAAAGGTGCGTTTTATGTTGATCCACAAATCAAAAAGATCACAAAGATTTCGAGGCGACAGACAGTTAAATTATCTGACTCACTACCATCTGCACTCGGATAAATTTAACCAGGGCGGGAGAGGGGAGATGGGTCATGATATAGACCTAATTTTTGTATATAGGGCAAAACATTAATATTTTCCGTTATGTTCTCCACGTTATGTTCTCCTTTGTTTCTCAGTATTGTTTCAGTATCTGCACTTGACTTAGTACAGAGTGTATCAAAAAGAACTTTACAATTTTAAAAATTCCTATTAACTTATTCATATGATTTACATCATTCATATGATTTTCATCGTAAAGGTAAATTAATCAAGTTTTGACTCACCTGGTACGCTAGAATGGTTGCGACGAAGATCGCTGCTTTTACCGGTACTGAGTATACTCGCTGTGTGTTTTACTTTGAAGAGTTGAAGACTGCGACAACTGTATAACGTAAGTTTCTTACAGATTATGGTAAATATCCTCTCAGTAGGCCTACTATTTATTGGTGGCGTAAGCGTTTTATTGAAAGTGGAGGTTCAGTAACAGATAACAAATCCTCAAACAACTTCGTGGAGAAAATGAGACAAAGATCTGTGAATATCATTTTCTCCTATTTGTTTCTATTGTGCATGTTTAGCACCTGGTCAGTGTTATGCACTCACACACTCACTCACTCAATTTGCATCTTTGGGATGTGATGATCCCATGTCACACTCTCCATCTGTCTCCAGTTCTTGCTGTCTTGTACCACTATTTTCCATTCAAGATACCTATCACTTTGCAGTCTAAAGTCATCTCATCTTGCCATCTACATCGTGATTGTCCACAGGATCTTGAGCCTCCTATCTTCTTGTCATATATCTGACGGACTATTCTATCAGTGTCCAACCTGAAAACATGGTTTGGTCATTGCAAACGTCTTGATTTCGCGATGTTCACTACTGAAATTGGTCGGCTAGCTTAATTAGTTCTTAGTTGGATCTCCACACCAGTCTCTATATTGCTTGATCAAACGTTGGCCCATATACTTACTGTACACTTTATCTTCGGAGACTGAGAGTTAGTGGCCATCTTTTCTGCTCATGCTTCCATGTCTCCGTTCTATACAGCAGTACTGGTCAGATGATTGTGTTTCATCCTGGTTTTCGTGGTCAGGAAGCTGGAGGATAGAAGTGTTCGGATGGAAAAGTAAATTTTATTTACATTCCGTAGTCTAATTTGGTATCGACATGTCTTATGTTGCGGTCATTTTCATTTATACCAAGGTATTTAAAGTTGTGTGTGCTCCTGAAAATTCTGTAGTCATGTCCCCCTTTGAGTGATGACGTATTCTGTTTTTTCTTCATTAATTTTTAAGTCAGTTTTGATGGAGGTTTCATGCGAAGGGCTTCAGTTTCACCACCATTACTTCCTATTAAATCTACATAATCTACATAAGCGAGCATATTTAATTAGTTATTTGTGATGTTTCTATTAGTACTTTTTCCACGATAAGGTTGAAACTAAGTGGCGATGGCACAACTCCTTACTTCTGTCCAGTTCTGTTCTCATAATAGTCCGAAAACGAGCTGCAGTATGTTACTCTGCTTACTGTCTTCTTCATACTCATTTTGACCGGGCTGACGAACTTTTTAGACAATAGATATTCTGCCATGATTTCCCCTACCATTTTACTGTGAAC
Source organism: Schistocerca piceifrons (assembly GCF_021461385.2). Lineage (NCBI taxonomy): Eukaryota > Metazoa > Arthropoda > Insecta > Orthoptera > Acrididae > Schistocerca > Schistocerca piceifrons. The sequence goes on along the minus strand of NC_060141.1, from coordinate 190,124,940 downwards.
TCAATCGTAGATCTTCTGAAAGTTAACGAACAGTAATGGATAATCATATTGTGTTCCACACTTTTTCATTGGTAGTCGACCTGTTTTTTTTTTTTTCGAAAAGCCTTCTAGTAGTCTCCAATTATTATCTCGCTATAAGGGGCGAATCTTAGCAATATTATAGTATGCTGTTGATAGTAGGAAAATTTCTCCATAATTCCTGCACTTTCGTGTATCTCCTTTCTTATGTATAGGGACAGTGCTTTATTCCCTCCACTCATCCGATTTTTCGATATAGACATTTTTTAGGATTAAGATGAAACAATTTCTCATGAAATTTATGACCACCACATGCCTACAATTCCATGGTATTCTGACAGTCCAGCTGCTTGGTGGTTTTCGCAATTTTTTTTTTTCAAATTGCTGTTTTAGTTTCGTATGTTGGGTCATTTACTAGAGGGTCACCTATTGGAATGCAAATTTTCTCCACTATGTTTTCCGTTTCAGGGTAGTTCAATAAGTAGTCAAAATATTCTTTCGAAGCCTGTTAAATGATAATGCATCGTACGTTATGGGTAGCGGATGGAAGGAAATCACGACTACAAATAAAATAAAACGCATTCTGATATCACGATTTCACCCTGAGACAAGCCCCATAGCAAGGGATTTAAGGAATTTAATAGATTTATACGCTGCTGCACACCACTGAAACATACAAAATGGATCGAGTTCGTCTCACCATTTCAGCAAATCATTAATGACTTGTCATATACTTCGACAGGTTTTATACCAACTGATTTAATGTTTAAGAAACCAGAAATGAATGAGTGGGAAAAACTTCTATCTAAAGTAACCAAGGAAGATATGTAATTTGAAAAAAAAATACGCCAAGCCTTGATTAATCTAGGAGGAAGGGTGGAGCAGATAAAAAAATCTTATGACAAACGATTAGGGTGTACTGCAAGTTCCATACAGGGCAAGAAGTACTACTGCAAATGCACCCAAAGCCTACCAAACACGTAAAACTTAACCGCAAATGGCAACTCTTATACATTGGCCCATTTGTAATTACTCGAGTCCCTCATCCAGGATCTCATAGATAAGCTTATCCTGTAAATGAAAAGGACAAGAGTTTTTCTCCACACAATAATCTAAAGCAATATGTACACTAAATGGGTCTGACAAAAGGTTAAACCAACTCATGAAGTTATTGTGCTTAAGGATAGTGAAAATATTTCACTATAAACTATGATAGACGTTCACTTAGTTTTAGGATAAGTTTCTCTCTTGTGTAAACAGAAATAAGGTAAGTCATTAGTTATTTAAGGCTGTGTTCACTGACTAAAGGATATTGTGAAACAAGTAATAAGCTGAATTTAATAGCCATGATGCCAATTCACTATTAAAATTCACACACCCTTCAACCACAAACTGGTAAATGTAGTGGGAAGAAATAAATGATGTAGCATAACAGTGGGAGTCAATGCACAAGCAGAGCAGAAATTTGCATCACAGGACAGTGACCTCGGTGTATGCACAAAGACAAAATGAGTCCAACATATTGCTTGAGATGCTAGATGCTCAGCTGCCATTAGTATCTGTTCATCAAGTTCAATATATCTGAAAGATTATGAATATAAATCGGTTACTAAAATAAATCCTGAGGTCTACACTACAAGAATAAAATTAATACAAGAAAAGAAAACTAAAATAAGGAAATATTTAAATGGAAAGAAAGAAAATGAACTAACTATGGGAAGATATCTCCTCACTAGGTTACTATTTACAGTATACACACAAAAATCTACGTTATGGCTATATGCTACATAAAGTAAGCACTATAGTATAGGAAATCTGTACACAACATGAAAGAATGAATAATTCTGGGGATACGATCGCACTCTGAATAAGGTACGAGAGAGGGTACTGACACTGTGCCTCGTGTAGGAGGATATGTATTAATTTTATGTGCACTCATTGTATGAATATGGGAAGGGGAGTCAAAACAATGACATACTGTGGATATGTGAGCGCTTACAACAGAGGATTGAATTCTGGGAATCAGAAAATAATGAACGAAAAACATTTGCATACTGAATGAGAATATATATAAGTGCGAATGGTACATTGGTTTGCCTCAGAGCAACTACATACTCAGTTTATAGGTTAATATTAAGTTTTTTCTTTTTTTTTACAGGGAACGATGCAACGACACGTCCCAGTAATGACAAGAAAGAGAATTTAGGTACCTGGTACCAAAAGAAGTGGGCCACATCACAACACGAATAGTTATATATGTGTATCAACGTGGTAATTTGTATGTTATGTGTGAATATAAAGATGTCATAGTATGTAAAATGCTGTGAAATGAAGGCAAAGACCAGTAATACCAAAGGATTATATATTTTTTCAGTTATTGTGTTATGTGTAAACGATGGATTGCAACAGAAGATGATAACTGCTTCTTTCCATACCTTATCATAACTCCCTGGAGATTCATAGACCACCTCTTGGTAGAATTGAGAGAGATGTGACTAAGTATGATTATGCTTTCTCGTGTTGAAAATGTGAGAGTGAAGTTTTTTATTCCTTTCATCAGCAATCTGGAATAACAAACGCTTCAGTTAAATGAGATGATGGTAGTAGTTCAATCTTACCATCAGGTTGCGTATATGTATATTGTTTTTTCAGTCCTCACGTGTAACATGTTTTGCAAATTATTCATCTAAACGAAGATTACATCATCAGTTCAAAAATTAAAGGGAGTGCTAGCTTATCATAAAAGTTGTAAACATAAATTATTTATTAATGATGAGAATCAATATGAAATAAGTTTCATGGAACTTTATGGATTCTGAACGTGAAAACGACTTCTTAAATGTTATTCAATTGTGCTTAAATATTATTATGCATTATGTGACTAATTCATGTATAAACTTATATATAAGTAAAATGTATTAGACCTCTTGTGTCACCAATATTAAAATGATATTTATGTGTAATTATAAGGAGCAAATTTACATCATGCTTTAATTTCTTTATGTAAGTCATGTAAAATTTTATGCACTTTTACAAAGACATGTAAGGAAAACTGTACAAGAAAAGGATGTTTAACATATATGAAACGAAAAAAGGCTTCACGAAAAGCTGTCCACATATCATATGTTTAGTGTTTGTTGAATGAGGAATGCACACTCGTGTGAAGCATTGATCAAACTTGTATGTGCCCACAACGATGAAAACGTTCTTTGTAGTGGCGCTGGACGCCGAACTTTACTATGCAGGAGGGATTAAAGCAAGTAATTTATGGACATACCTGGAACATGATGAGCTCTTGACATGATGCCAATGATACGGGATGGATGACATAGTCGATGTAAGCATGTTTGGAACTATATGGCTTCACCATATTGGCACTGAACTCTTTAACCAAACACACATCAACTCGAATTTACACCACTGGTCATTAAAATTGCTACACCAGGAAGATGACATGCTACGGATTTGAAATTTAACCGACAGGAAGGAGGTGCTGTGATATGCAAACGATTAGCTTTTCAGAGCACCGGTGGCGACACCTAAAACGTTTTGCCATGAGAAAAGTTTCCAACCGATTTCTCATACACAAACAGCAGTTGACTGGCATTGCCTGGTGAAATATTGTTGTGATGCCTCGTGTAAGGAGGAGAAATGCGTACCATCACGTTTCCGACTTTGATAAAGGTCGGATTGTAGCCTATTGCGATTGCAGTTTATCGTATCGCGACATTGCTGCTCGCGTTGGTCGAGATCCAATTACTGCCAGCGGAATATGGTATCGGTGGGTTCAGGAGGGTAATACGGAACGCCGTGCTGGATCCCAACGGCCTTGTATCACTAGCAGTCGAGATGACAGGCTTCTTATCCGCATGGCTGTAACGCATCGTGCAGACACGTCTCGATCCCTGAGTCAACAGATGGGGACGTTTGAAAAACGACAACCATCTGCACGAGCAGCTCGACGACGTTTGCAGCAGCATGGACTATCAGCTCGGAGACCATGGCTGCGGTTACCCTTGACGCTGCATCACAGACAGGAGCGCCTGCGATGGTGTACTCAACGACGAACCTGGGTGCACGAATGGCAAAACGTCATTTTTTCGGATGAATCCAGGTTCTGTTTACAGCATCATGATGGTCGCACCCGTGTTTGGCGACATCGCGGTGAACGCACATTGGAAGCGTGTATTCGTCATCGCCATACTGGCTTATCAACCTGCGTGGTGGTATGGGGTGCCATTGGTTACACGTCTCAGTCACCTATTATTCGCGATGACGGCACTTTGAACAGCGGACGTTACATTTCAGATGTGTTGCGACCCGTGGCTCGACCCTTCATTCAGTCCCTGCGAAACCCTACATTTCAGCAGGATAATGCACGACCGCATGTTGCAGGTCCTGTACGGGACTTTCTGGATACAGCAAATGTTCAACTGCTGCCCTGGCCAGCACATTCTCCAGATCTCTCAACCAATTGAAAACGTATGGTCAATGGTGGCCGAGCAACTGGCTTGTCACAATATGCCAGCCACTACTCTTGGTGAACTGTGGTATCGTGTTGAAGCTGCATGGGCAGCTGTACCTGTACACGCCATCCAAGCTGTGTTTGACTCAATTCCCAGGCGTATGAAGGCCGTTATTACGGCCAGAGGTGGTTGTTCTGGGTACTGATTTGACCTGTGGCGTAGCGTGAGGGGAGACTTTGTGACTTAGTCTCCCCTGTATTCCTGCTTAAAAAAGATGCAATAGTAATTCTTAACAAAAATATAAACAACTTTCTACTAAGGGCACTAAATGTGCGAAGACATCTGTTTTGTATCCCGCGCCGCCGCACCCTGAGTATTGATGTATCTGCCTGCTTCAGACTCGACTGCTCTCAGTCTCAGCCTCCCTTCCCTTACCTGGCTGTGTGCGCCTGAGCGTTCTCGGCTCCCCTCCACTTTCCATCTCCCACGAAGGCCGGTGCGCTGCACTTGCTGGTAGGTATCGAGACTAGTCTCTGCCGCTTCTATGCTGGTTTTTAACACGGAAGTGAACAGTCGCGGGGTTTGTTTTCGTAGTCATTCTTGTGTGATTTTTGTGCAAATTTTCGTTGTGTCACCAACGTGAGTGATCCAGCAACTGAACAACTTACAGAATTTTTATTAAAAACGTCTTTTTCTACATTAACGTACGAAGAAAAGTACGAATTGAAGGACAAACGACCTACTACTACACTCAGTGTAGTTTTAAGTGAAGCCAAACAAAAACGCACTTTTCAGACAGCCTGGTACGAAAAGTTGTTTTGCTGACTGCGAATGCAGTTAATAACAGATTATATCGTTATATACGTTTTCTGTTCGGTGGTGAAAAGGAATGATGCAATGAGCGCATTTGTACAATAAAGAACTTTGACAGGAAAGCACAAGAAGCATCGGATATCAAAATGTCACCTGCAGAACAAAGAATCATTTCAGTTATAGGGCAAAAGTAGAATTGAGCACACCCTTTCTGAAGCCGCTCGTCTGACAGCAATAAAATACAACACACAAGTTGCATCCAGCAGGTGAGTATTGGCTCGTCTTATTCAGGCAATTGCATTTCTTTGTAAACAAGAACTAGCCTTTCGCGGCCATCGAGAAGACGAATCCTCCAGCAACAAAGGTAACTATCTGGAATTGTTGGATTTACTAGCTCAAGGAGATCAGTTAATCCGAGACCATCTGTCATTATCTTCACACATTAAAGGAACTTCTCCAGATATACAGAATGATGTAATAGAAATGATAACTCTGGTAGTTAATGAGAAAATAAAATCTGAAATTCAGAACAGCAGTTTCATTTCGATTCAGGCTGATGAAACATTAAACGCGTCGTGCAAGAGTCAAAAGAATATAATATTCAGGTACTGTATTGTAGACAAAATTAAGGAAAGATTCGTTGGATTTTACGATGTTTCTGGAGATACAACAGCTGAAAGTTTGTCAAACATTATTCATGCAGTATTGAAAGAATGGAGTGTGGAAGGAAAAGTGGTTAATCAAACATATGATGGCGCTTCAGTAATGGCGGGCAGAGAAAGAGGACTCCAACAACTGATGGAAGCAGTTCTGTCCAATGCGCTGTTTATTCATTTTTACGCACACCAACTGAATTTGGTACTGTTACACGACTCCAAAATCATACGACAAGTACGGATGTTTGTAAGTGATCTTACTGCCTTCCATTCGTTTTTCAGCAAATCATCAAAACGAACTGTATTGCTAACTGGGAAAGGATTTAAACTGCCACATGCAATCAACACTAGCTGGAACTTTCGTTCCAGGGCAGTTTCAAAAACATCTAGTCATTGCTCAGGGCTATACAGTGTTTGTAATTATATATTTGATGATACAGACTCTCAGTGGGATCCAGAATCTTTGAGCTGTGCTGTGGGAATGAAACGATGGATGGATGACGTTTGTCTACTTGCTTTGGTTCTACCGAGGGTGCTTTGATCATCTCTTTAATGGTCTTCAGTTAAAATCTGCCAGTGTAACTGCTTGCCACGACGAAATAAGAACTGTTTTGAGAAACTTACGACAGTTAAGATCATGAATGCATTAAATGCAGCTTGTGTTTGAATGGCAACTTATCATTCTGTGACAGTCAAAAGACATCTCTCAGGGCACTAACTTACGAGATACTGGATTTGCAAATTGTTCATATGGAAAGAGGGTTTCAAGACTTTCTCCAAATTCAGTTTGTTGAACTTTTGAACGGAAACTGTTTCTCGAACTATCAAAAAGAATTCCCCAAGTTGAAACTGCTTCAATTATCAGAACAGTACCCTTTTTTCAAACAAGAACAACTTGAAAATGAACTGTGTAACATAAACGCTGATGAAAAAAAAAACTTATCTCCAAGAATCCTCTTAAAGTACATTGTCAACAGTGATTTGGACTCCGTTTATGAAGAAACAAGGAAGTTTCTGCGTTTTGTTTTGACCCTATCCGCAACTACAGCAAGCAGTGAACGAAGCATGAGTGCTCTTAAACGAGTGAAGAATTATTTAAGGAATTCAATGTCCAACATCCGGCTGTCGTGTTTGAGCACGTTAGCAATGGAAAAGACACTACTTGGAGAGCTATCCAGTGATCAGATTTTTGTAGACCGAGTAACAGACTTATTCGTGGAAAGAAAAGACAGGCGCATTGCACTTGTGTACAAGAAAATATAAGAGCTTCTTCTCTTGCTGCTGAAATTCTACAAATTTGTCATCGTTTCTTGAACAAGTTAGTTATTATCATTATTGTTATTATTATTATTATTATTATTATTATTTGGCGGTGGTAGTGGTAGTAGTAGCTGTTTTTGTTTAATTTGATGCATTTTGCTTCATTTTTTTAAATTATTGTTCATTGTACTATTTTGTCTCTAATAACTGCAGAGTCTCCCCAACCTTTACAACCACAACTATCTAGAATTGTTGGATTTACTAGCTCAAGGAGATCAGTTAATCCGAGACCATCTGTCATTATCTTCACACATTAAAGGAACTTCTCCAGATATACAGAATGATGTAATAGAAATGATAACTCTGGTAGTTAATCAGCCACTGCTGATTTCTCAGGATCTATGCACCCAAATTGCATGAAAATGTAATGACATGTCAGTTCTAGTATAATACACTCCTGGAAATTGAAATAAGAACACCGTGAATTCATTGTCCCAGGAAGGGGAAACTTTATTGACACATTCCTGGGGTCAGATACATCACATGATCACACTGACAGAACCTCAGGCACATAGACACAGGCAACAGAGCATGCACAATGTCGGCACTAGTACAGTGTATATCCACCTTTCGCAGCAATGCAGGCTGCTATTCTCCCATGGAGACGATCGTAGAGATGCTGGATGTAGTCCTGTGGAACGGCTTGCCATGCCATTTCCACCTGGCGCCTCAGTTGGACCAGCGTTCATGCTGGACGTGCAGACCGCGTGAGACGACGCTTCATCCAGTCCCAAACATGCTCAATGGGGGACAGATCCAGAGATCTTGCTGGCCAGGGTAGTTGACTTACACCTTCTAGAGCACGTTGGGTGGCACGGGATACATGCGGACGTGCATTGTCCTGTTGGAACAGCAAGTCCCCTTGCCGGTCTAGGAATGGTAGAACGATGGGTTCGATGACGGTTTGGATGTACCGTGCACTATTCAGTGTCCCCTCGACGATCACCAGTGGTGTACGGCCAGTGTAGGAGATCGCTCCCCACACCATGATGCCGGGTGTTGGCCCTGTGTGCCTCGGTCGTATGCAGTCCTGATTGTGGCGCTCACCTGCACGGCGCCAAACACGCATACCACCATCATTGGTACCAAGGCAGAAGCGACTCTCATTGCTGAAGACGACACGTCTCCATTCGTCCCTCCATTCACGCCTGTCGCGACACCACTGGAGGCGGGCTGCACGATGTTGGGGCTTGAGCGGAAGACGGCCTAACGGTGTGCGGGACCGTAGCCCAGCTTCATGGAGACGGTTGCGAATGGTCCTCGCCGATACCCCAGGAGCAACAGTATCCCTAATTTGCTGGGAAGTGGCGGTGCGGTCCCCTACGGCACTGCGTAGGATCCTACGGTCTTGGCGTGCATCCGTGCGTCGCTGCGGTCCGGTCCCAGGTCGACGGGCACGTGCACCTTCCGCCGACCACTGGCGACAACATCGATGTACTGTGGAGACCTCACGCCCCACGTGTTGAGCAATTCGGCGGTACGTCCACCCGGCCTCCCGCATGCCCACTATACGCCCTCGCTCAAAGTCCGTCAACTGCACATACGGTTCACGTCCACGCTGTCGCGGCATGCTACCAGTGTTAAAGACTGCGATGGAGCTCCGTATGCCACGGCAAACTGGCTGACACTGACGGCGGCGGTGCACAAATGCTGTGCAGCTAGCGCCATTCGATGGCCAACACCGCGGTTCCTGGTGTGTCCGCTGTGCCGTGCATGTGATCATTGCTTGTACAGCCCTCTCGCAGTGTCCGGAGCAAGTATGGTGGGTCTGACACACCGGTGTCAATGTGTTCTTTTTTCCATTTCCGGGAGTGTATATTTGTCCAATGAATACCCGTTTATCATCTGCATTTCTTCTTGGTGTAGCAATTTTAATACCCAGTAGTGTATATTATAGAACTACCCTCTGGACACTATAACAATGTGCAGTTTGTTGTCATCAACAAAATTATTGGCCTGGGGCTGTACTGTTCTCCATAGTTGTATCGATGGTACCACAAGGCATTTGTACAACAAACACCACCTAACGTGTGAAGATGCGGCTGCGCAAACTATGGATGGCAGTTAAACCTCAATAACAGAGGAAAAGACTCTAATTAAAACATGCCCTGTGTCAAGTCATGGTCTCTCAGAAACTGAAATCGTAACATTTTATAAATTTCATGTAAACTGATTGTAATAAATCTGACACTTGCAGGAGAAAAATAAGGTATAAATTTGGCCACAAATAAAGGGATTTAATCCCTAGCCAGGTCAAAAAGCAGTCTAAGTGGTACTTTCATTTGAAATTTGATCATTAATGTTATTTACATTTATAAATGCACACTACTGTATAATATTGTCTTGCAAACATGGACAACGCCATTATATAGTAGGGGAACAATTGTGATAGATCTTATTTTAGTTTAGTCATAAACTGCATGTATTTTAGTCAGTACTGGAACTCTTTGTGGGGCAAAGATGCAATATAAACATGCCTGCACCAAAAAGAAATATGTACCAAAAGAAAGATGAACATGTATCTGTATTCTAATCTTTCCTTAAGCCAATATCAAATTTTTCACTCTTCAATTATATGTCTCTTTCCGCACATGATTCTGAATGATCGTATTGCGTGTATGTCAGACACGTTTCTAAATTGCTCATCCCAAAAATGATATCTGGATACATCGTAACCTGCTGTCTCCGGATATAGGATATAACGGCGACATTATTTATTATACTGCGTTCTTTATCACAGAGATAGACAGAGCATTCTTTTCTTCGAGAAAGGAGATTTAATATATCAATAATTTAGACTATTAAAGTGGTAAACATAGCAAGAGACTGAGGTGCGAACGTAGAGGTGAGAATTGTTGCTGGTGAAAGTATCCGCTATCTACACACCTCAAAATAATCCACATTATTCATACCTCCTTACGGCGCTAGTACTTAAACGTCAGTATACCCTTGACATTAAAAGAAAGGTGGGGGTGGGTGGGGGGGGGGGTCTGCTACATTAAATAACCTACTAAATCAAAACTATGAGCATTCTACAACAGGAGTAGCTTCCCAAAGTAATTAAAAAATCTGTTCCAAGTTTAAAAACACATTACAGTGTTGAAACAAGGGGTACCAAACTGGCATGGAATAACTGGCCGTTTAGGCTCTTACATTGAGGGAAACAGCAGTTACAATTACTTATGTTAGCGAATGGATATCTTCACCGACCGCTTAGGCCTATATAATGAAGAAAACAAATTACAGGTAACAGTTAATAGATTACAATTACGTAACTTGGCGAGCAGTGACCTCCTTGGCAAAGGTGGTACAGGTCAGTGTTGCATGTATTGTAGAAGCACAGCTGTGAAGACTCTACAGTCCAGGAGTCCCATAAGGTGGCATACAACACTGCCTGTGATGCTGGAGCAGACTAAAGGTGCGTCTAAGATGGAGCCACCACAGCAAGCTCAACATTCCCAGAAAGAAGAGTCAGCATCATGGTACACACTTGCTGTGGGTGTCACAAAACATGGTAGAATAGAAAAAATAATTCCAGATGTACTGCCTTGCATAGACTAAGAAACCTAAACACCCAGAAATCTGCAACTCAACTCAATTGGCTCCTCTTCAATTGACAAAGGTACCAGTAACGAGACAAGGTGGAGAGGGGGGGGGCATGAGACTTTTACATAGTTGAAACAATCGCGCTCACTTGTATTAGTGCAATCTAACCTTTCAGACAAGAAGTGGGTTTTTCTCTAAGCCAGAATTCACTTTTGGCAAATAAGCAACAAGGGGGCTTAATTCTGCGGCCATGAATCAGTTATCATGTGCAGCTAGATTACCATGCAGTAAATTAATCCAGTCTGGAAAATTTGGGTGAGCTCTTTACTGAGAAAGCCACTGTACACCAATAAACTTCCCAATGCCAAAAGTCAGTCTGCTTCACCACAAATTCGAGCCATGTTACACTTTGACCCAGAGAGAGGAGGACATCGCTGTGCCAGCACCACTGGTTCCAATTCACTACTCCACGCGGCAATGCCTCACTTCCCCAATCGTGACACAACCATCACACTCCGTAGATAAACAGTGCACTCTATATTGTAGCTGCAAGCTCATGCGGATGAGGCAGGCAGTTTGCAAAAGGAAACGGAGCCAATGTAGCTCAGTTACTATCTGCCAAACCAGGTGGTACATATGTAAGTAGGCTGTTTATGTTTTCTTATTGGCAACGTTACGTAGCGCTCAATATGAAAATCACTGGCTGTGCTGTGTGCAGTCTGTGGCTGCTTTGCATTGTTGTAATACTCGCCAGAGAATTTTTTTAATTATTGGAGGAAGCTACGACGATTTTGAGATTTGACCGAGGTGTTATGATGTTATTTTTACGACGACGATGTGTATTATGCTGCTGAGGTATGTTTACGATTAATAGGCTGAGGCTACTATATGAGTTATTTGATTATGCTTCATATTTATAATGACGAAATATTGACGAGTGTCGATGGATACGTATATGTGTAATAAGGTGAGGAGTAATGAATAGTGGGTAGGGACTCTTGACTTGTGAAAAAGGATGTTGGAAACCAAGAATCGTACATTAAGAGTTATGACATGTGTGAATCATGTGTGAATGTATCACAATGCCACTGAACATTTTTTGGACACTGTTATATTCATAGGATTTTGTTTCTACAGATTTGCAACGCTAATTCTTGACCTGTGAAGTATTTTTATGTGAGACTGTCACTTTAGCGAAAATTGCTGTCGTAAATATTTCCGTACGAAAGTTAAGTGACCACCTGCACGTAATGCGTCGCGGGCACCCAGCTGTGTCAGACGCCTGGAGAAAAAGCCATTAGCGCGTGCCTTTCAGAGCACAGGAAAACACCTGGAGAACAAGCCATTAGGGTGTGCCTTTCATCGCTAATGCGACACCCTCGTTACTTGAAAACATATGATTACTCGCACTTTGTGCTAATTGCTGAAATGCTTATGAATTGATGGGAAATATTCGTACATCTGCACACCTGATTATGACAAGTGTCTTTCTATGAGAGTTGAGAGCTACTGACTTACGAAATGCCACATGACTATTGAATGATGTTTTTATGCTTTGGTTTGCGTAATTGCTTATTTCACTTGATATCTGGTTTCCAGCTGTGTTGCAGCATTGCTTTTATAAAATAAAATGCATTTGCTAATGTGAACACTTTCTGTCAACAGATCTATTAAATAATTATTTTATGATCCACATTCTTTAAAAAAGGAGCACTTGGAAAGGAAAGAACAATAAGAAGGAACTAGTAACTGCATACATAATATTCTTTTCAAGTACATGGTAATATTTCTTTTACAATAAGTTGTTGTGGTGCACCACTTTAATTACATAGATATTAAGATGTGAATATACATTTCCCTTATCTGCATTGTTGTTTTTACTGTAATATTTTTTCTGCTTGCGCTATGTCATGTTTAGGTATAAGTTGCTGCTGTTTGCCAGGCATAGTGTTATTGAATTTGACTTTTGCTCATTTATGCTGCTAGCTTTGCCAATTTGCATTTTTTTTTGCATTGCTGTTTGTGTTGATTTGTTATGTGATGCTGCATTGCCTCGTCCCTTAGTTTAGCATCTGAGCTCAGTAGATTTAAGTTAGCTTAAGAGGGGGTAGCCTCTAAGAGAATGAGTTGCGATGAATTGGAAGAAATGCATTGAGAAAACAGGTTTAGGTAGAATTTTCTTGGAAATAAATGTTGAGGTAAGAAATGTGTGAACATATAAATACAGAAAGCATGCTTAGATAGAATTTTTTTGATGGAAACAAAGGATGAAATAAGAGGAAAGATATATGAAGTTTTGGGTTGGACTGCAGTACTAAATGTTACACTGAAAACGAACCCTGTCCTTTCCTATTGGTGTTATCCCACTATGTGTTTGTGTACCCTTGAGTATTTGTTTTCTTCCTGTCTCTGTGTACTGTTTCATAGAATTTTTTTCTCTTCTAATACTAAGCTATATTCACTATGAGGAGGAATACTGTTATCCTCAAATATAAGTTGCATTAATAATATGTTATTTTCTTTGTAAAGTTGTTTACAATTCTGTTCTGTTTCAATGTTCATGTGTGAAATTAATGTTTCGAAAACTATTCTCATTATTTTATGTATGTACTTATGTCACTATTTTTGTAACACTGAGGTATATGTTTATTTCTATTCTTTTGTAACGCCTGTTTTACTACAAATGTTATCTGTATTGTTATGTTCTTTAATGATGTATTTTGTACCTTTGTAATTGTATTTTCATGTTGTAAATTTATAATGTGTACAGACACCAGTTCTTCAAATTAAGTTACATTTCACTGCACACGTTTCTGTTGGTCATAGTACATGGACAATATGTGAGAAGTAGGGACTGATAGTGTTTGCACGTGTGTTAATGATTCAGCAAGGGACTGGATAACAGCATTGCTGGTTCTAAGGACAATTCCAAAAACTTTGTGAGTGCACAAGTGGTGGTTATGGACTTGCTATATTATCCGCAAGACTCTTCAATGGTGATTGTGCACCTGCACAGTCACAACAGATGGCTGCTGGCTATCTCTTCAAGGACTACAGTGGGTCTACATCTTTGATGATCCACCAATACCATTATTTCTACAAGGCCTGCAGTGGGTCTGCACCTCTGGTGGCCCACCAATACCGTAATCTCTACCAGGACTACAGTGGGTCTGCTCTGTGATGACCTACCTACCAATACTCTTCAAAATTTCGACTGACTCTGCTGTGGGTTTGCTCTATTGTGGCCCATTACCTGTATGCATATCAAGAGTCAGCACTGTCTTTCCATTGGAAGGACAACACTACTTCTTCAAGACTGCATGGAAATCCACTACTTCCGTGTGCATTTTCTTTTACTGCTCAGACTTTGAGAAAAAACACTGCTATTCTACTGTTATGTACGATTAGGACTGTCTTTATGGACTGTGAGAAAATTTTAGCTTTTGACCAACATAATATCAATAAGTGTGTGCATTTGATTTCTTTGTTATTGTAATTATGAAAAATTTTTCAAATCTGTATTGGCCACTGCCCAATCCCATTTGTAAAATTTTTTGTGGGGAGCATGGGGGCTATGTAAGTAGGCTGTTTATGTTTTCTTATTGGCAACGTTACGTAGCGCTCAATATGAAAATCACTGGCTGTGCTGTGTGCAGTCTGTGGCTGCTTTGCATTGTTGTAATACTCGCCATTGTAGTGTTAGGCAGCTGGCTGTGAACAGCGCGTAGCGTTGCGCAGTTGGAGGTGAGCCGCCAGCAGTGGTGGATGTGGGGAGAGAGATGGCGGAGGTTTGTAATTTGTCATGAACTGATATATATATTATGACTTGTGATGATATCAAGGTAAATACATTGTTCGTTCTCTATTAATATCTTTCATTTGCTAACTATCCCTATCAGTAGTTAGTGCCTTCCATAGTTTGAATCTTTTATTTAGCTGGCAGTAGTGGCGCTCGCTGTATTGCAGTAGCTTGAGCAGCGAAGATTTTTGTGAGGTAAGTGATTTGTGAAAGGTATAGTTTAATGTTAGTCAGGGCCATTCTTTTGTAGGGAATTTTGAAAGTCAGATTGCGTTGCGCTAAAAATATTTTATGTCAGTTTAAGCACAGTCGTGTAAGAATTGTTGAAAGGGGACGTTTCACATACAGTACCAGCATGTGCAAGATGCAATTGTACGTAACTAAAGCAGAAGGTCAGGACTGTCTATGTGATGTACTTGAGCCGCAGTGCTACAGTACCAAAGTTGTAGTAACAAACGGCTACAAACAAGGTAAGTTCAGGAGAGCTGATCGTTTGGAGTGGAATAATTATTTAATGGAGCATATTATAGTACACCTATCAGCTTATGTTATGAGGGAAACCAAATAGAACACTACGCAGCCACAGTTGTACTTTCCAGAGGAGCCACTAGCGATTCTTCCTGTGAGTAATCTGACCTAACTGAATGAAACACTGAATCCTAACCTAATCCTGTCCCTGAAACGACTTGTAGAAACGCAAAAAGGACGTGTCTCAGTGGAGAAAATGCTTTCACATGTTCAGCAACATCGGGAGGAGCAGCAGCACATGATCCCTCCGCCACACGCCGTCAGGTGACTTGCGGAGTATGGATGTAGATGTAGATCAAGACCATAAACATCACACCCAGAAGGACCACTTTAATTTTTACTCTGTTTTGTGCAACCTTCATCTGCTTTAGGCAGACGGCCACACGACATTGCGATCCCCCGGTATATCTGATACGTTTGGACTAGTTAGTCACTTGTTCACGAGAATTAGTGGTGAGCACAAAAACTAGATACAGTAATAAGAGAGAGTTATTGTAAGCTGTAGTCAATTATGATTAGAAAGACAGGAATCCGCAAGGGCGCGATAAGAGAATATTTATGCAAATCGTTTCTTAATGGTTAAAGCGTAACTAAGGTGTAAACGGAGATTATATGTAGTAGCGTAAGGACCAAAGGAACCAGTGGGCTGAGAACTGTAAGGGAAATTTGCCCTACTTTCGGAGTTTGTTGTTTGGTGTATGAGGAAGAACTGTAAATAATCTATGTCATAACTTCGCGGTGAAGTATTGTTTTGCAGGCTGGTCACGGGTTTAGACCTGGGGCCCAGTTCTTCCCAAAAAAGGGGGAAAGTTTGTAACGCCGTCGCTAAATTTTGGGCGTTAGTAAACTGAAGCAGCGCCATGGCAGCCATGTGTGAGACAAGAAGGCAAGCACAGAGGTGGCTGATACGTAATTGCTCAAGGGAGCCCGTTTGTACATTGCGAGGCGGCCAGGTGAAGTCGTGCAATCATGGTGACATTGCAGATGGGCTCTGCAATGATGGACCAGCGTTTAGTACATTTCCACACTGTTTAAGACACCAAAGTTTTGATCTGTACATGCCTGGAAGCAGTGAAATGACACAACGAGTGTGCTACTAATCGCTATAAACACCCTCTGATTCCAGCACAGTTATGTACAGTTTGGCAGCCCCTTTCACGACATCAGGTTCCCGTCAGTTTCCCACATGATACGGGCCGGTCAGTAACTGAAGCTAGCTCCACCAGACATGCTGGCAATTCTAAATCCACTACTGTTAGGTGACAATGGGGAGTCATTCCTCAGGCGCCATGGCAACACCGAATTTGCGCCTTGGGGGGCAGCAGTTCACAGCCAAGGCGGTACCACTGCCATCCCTCCACACTACGACAGGTTCCTAACCCAGTGGTCATGACTTCTTACAGAGATTCAGAGGACATACAAATCACTGGCACTGCTCATAGCGCTAATTTAAGCACATGCAACTGAGTGAGGTAAACAGTACATGAAAATCAATCATCCATCACACCACCATGGCTTTCTGACGTCATTGGCTTTCCCCGTGGACCATGAGCCAGCAGTAGACATATCCAGGGGCGTCACAACACTCAGCGTTTTAATTCAAGACGATTAAAGTATGTTGTATCTCGCAGCGGACTTTTCCTAGCCACTCTCGACCAACACTTCCGCCTCCACAATCCGACACTCCTCCATCTCTGCACTGTAGTGGCGACATTCAACCCTGGGTCGATATAATAGTCTTTGCGCGATAGAAATTGGACATTCACATTGCATCTGTAGGTCTGTCTTCGAGCCAATCTTGGGTTTTTTGTATCTGTGTCAAGTTCCTTATAATCGTCCTTTACTGACTCAAAAATGATTATGAATTCGTCATTGCTTTGTCTCTGCTTTGGTTAGTAAGTCAGTGTTGTCGTATCTGCACTATAAGTGGGGACATGCGTCAGTATGCTGGAGTTTCTACATCTACATGATTACTCTGCAATTCACATTTAAGTGCTTGGCAGAGGGTTCATCGAACCACAATCATACTATCTCTCTACCATTCCACTCCCGAACAGCGCGAGGGGAAAACCAACACCTAAACCTTTCTGTTCGAGCTCTGATATCTCTTATTTTATTTTGATGATCATTCCTACCTATGTAGGTTGGGCTCAACAAAATATTTTCGCATTTGGAAGAGAAAGTTGGTGACTGAAATTTCGTAAATAGATCTCGCCGCGACGAAAAACGTCTTTGCTTTAATGACTTCCCTTCCAACTCGCGTATCATATCTGTCACACTCTCTCCCCTATTAAGTGATAATGAAAGACGAGCTGCCCTTTTTTGCACCCTTTTGATGTCCTCCGTCAATCCCACCTGGTAAGGATCCCACACCGCGCAGCAATATTCTAACAGCGGACGAACGAGTGTAGTGTAAGCTGTCTCTTTAGTGGACTTGTTACATCTTCTAAGTGTCATGCCAATTAAACGCAACCTTTGGCTCTCCTTCCCCACAATGTTATCTATGTGGTCTTTCTAACTGAAGTTGTTCGTAATTTTAACATCCAGGTACAGCCTTGAGAATTGTACTATTTATCGAGTAATCGAATTCCAACGGATTTCTTTTGGAACTCATGTGGATCACCTCACACTTTTCGTTATTCGGCGTCAACTGCCACCTGCCACACCATACAGCAATCTTTTCTAAATCGCTTTGCAACTGATACTGGTCTTTGGATGACCTTACTAGACGGTAAATTACAGCATCATCTGCGAACAACCTAAGAGAACTGCTCAGATTGTCACCCAGGTCATTTATATAGATCAGGAACAGCAGAGGTCCCAGGACGCTTCCCTGGGGAACACCTGATATCACTTCAGTTTTACTCGATGATTTGCCGTCTATTACTACGAACTGCGACCTTCCTGACAGGAAATCACGAATCCAGTCGCACAACTGAGACGATACCCCATAGGCCCGCAGCTTGATTAGAAGTCGCTTGTGAGGAACGGCGTCAAAAGCTTTCCGGAAATCTAGAAATACGGAATCAACTTGAGATCCCCTGTCGATAGCGGCCATTACTTCGTGCGAATAAAGAGCTATCTGCGTTGCTCAAGAACGATGTTTTCTAAAACCATGCTGATCACGTATCAATAGATCGTTCCCTTCGAGGTGATTCGTAATGTTTGAATACAGTATAAGCTACAACACTCTACTGCAAACCGACGTCAATGATATAGATCTGTAGTTCGATGGATTACTCCTACTACCCTTCTTAAGCACTGGTGCGACCTGCGCAATTTTCCAATCCGTAGGTACAGATCTATCGGTGAGCGAGCAGTTGTATATGATTGCTAAGTAGGGAACTATTGTATCAACGTAATCTGAAAGGAACCTAATCGGTAAACAATCTGGACCTGAAGATTTGCCCGTATCAAGCGATTTGAGTTGTTTCGCAACCCCTAAGGTATCTACTTCTAAGAAACTCACGCTAGCAGCTGTTCGTGTTTCAAATTCTGGAATATTCCATTCGTCTTCCCAGGTGAAGGAATTTCGGAAAACTGCGTTCAATAACTCCTCTTTAGCGGCACAGTCGTCGGTAACAGTACCATCGGCACTGCGCGGCGAAGGTATTGACTGCGTCTTGCCGCTTGTATACTTTACATACGACCAGAATTTCTTCGGATTTTCTACCAAATTTCGAGACAATGTTTCGTTGCGGAACCTATTAAAGGCATCTCGCATTGAAGTCCGTGCCAATTTTCGCGCGTCTGAAAATTTTAGCCAATCTTCGGGATTTCGCTTTCTTCTGAACTTCGCATGCTTTTTCCGCTGCCTCTGCAACAGCGTTCGGACCTGTTTTGTGTACTATGGGGGATCAGTTCCATCTCTTACCAATTTATGAGGTATTAATCTCTCAATTGCTGTTGCTACTATATATTTGAATTCGAGCCATATCTCGTCTACATTTGCATAGTCAGTTCGGAAGGAATGGAGATTGTCTCTTAGGAAGGCTTCTAGTAACACTTTATCCGATTTTTTAAATAAAATTACCTTTCGTTTGTTTCTGGTGGATTTGGAAGAAACGGTATTGAGCCTAGCTACAACGACCTTGTGATCACTAATCCCTGTATCAGTCATGATGCTCTCTATTAGCTCTGGATTGTTTGTGGCTAATAGGTCAAGTGTTGTTCACTATTAGCTCTAGACATGAGGAATTTATTGATATAGTGTATAGACAAATAATAAATGTAATTGATTTTTTTGGTAGCTAGTTGAGTGGCATGTGATACAGAGTCTTCATTGTTTTCACTGTTATTTGATAGGCGACTGAGACTATCCTTCGTTACCAAGTCGCTTTCTTCGAATACCATGTCTGATGTTTAGGTATTGTTTTCCTACGTCGTACATTTTCTCTAAAGGGGCTAATAACTGCTTTTATTGTTCTGACAGTATTAAGAATTTCCTGGACACTGTTAAATTCACTGACAACTAAGTTTAGTCTATGTGATGCATAGTAGAAACGAACGGCTGCACTCCATTTGCATGGCCTGTCATTGGTCAATATCCATCAAATCCCAAGTCAATCAACATATTCATATCAAGGTCCAAATTTTCAACAAATTTTAAAATAAATAAAAAATTCCCTCGGTATACAATGTACTTAGCTGTTCTTCTGTTACTGTAAAGCCTAGTTTCTCCTCTACAAATTGTGCTCACAATGACAGTTGTTCTTTCCTACTAATGTGAGCCGCTTCATCAGCCAGTAACGGAAAGGCTGTTGACCTGTTTATCTCATCAACAATCTCGTTGTAACACAGAACAACATGTACTTATTAAATTGTTTTGAAATCAGAGTGAGGTATTGTCACATGCACTTAGTTTAAACAAAAGTAAATCTTGAATATTTCCTTCACCCGAAAACTGCCCTCTAAATACAACATATTAAAGTAGCAAGAACTGATTACAGTTTTTTCTATTGGTATTTACAAGCACTGTGATACCACTGCCTAACCGTTCAATCACGTTTTACTTTCTCACTTCTTAGAACTCACAAAAACTTTTGGTCTTATTTGTAGGTTAGAGATACTAACTGCTCTTTTCATGGCCACAAGCATATTCATGAAAGTGTTTGTAGGCAAAGTGAGGCTTTATCACAAAATCACCAATTATTCCTCTTTTTAAAACGGGTTGAGAAGTGTATAGAAATTATAGAGCACTCCCTTCGATCTGGACAAATATACCAACCATGAGTGCCTTTATAGCCAAGTTTTTTGAAAAGGCCTTTTATAGTTTTCTCTCATCAGTGTCCTTTATGAAATCATGGAGCCAATTTTGAGCACATAGGTTTGTTAGTAACGGAGTGGTTTATGCATTCGCCTATGTCAAAGCTTTTGTTAACTGCTACTGAATATAGTTCATCCAACTTGTTGAAGTTGAGGGTTGACATCATTCCACTCAGTAGCGTCAGGAGTAGTGATATCAGCAGACTCAGTACTAATGGTGGAAGGACATTATGGCAATGACACGTCTCATGACTGACAATGGTTCTGCTCAACAGATAACGTGAAATTAGAAGCTTGTGTTGTGAATAAACTGGAAGTTGTGGGATGCAGTTTTGAAGGTTTTGGACCTGGAATTTTAATGAGTCATGCAAGTTCCTTTCTGTGTAGCAGGAAAGACTTTTTGTCCAAAGAACCTCCTGATATCCATTTCTGAAATAAATACAAAGAAACTTAACTTCAGAATATTTAAGAGACGTTCCCATACGAACTGCCACTGTAAACTGGCTTAAGAATGTTGTTTCTTTTTTTTAATTAGAAACAATAATATGCACTATTTATAAAGGTGCATGCTCACCTAGAAAACAGTAAATATTAAGATCCGATGCAACAAGAAAGGAAAACCAAGGAACATTATAGTTTGACAATTATGTTTTTTGATGTTTACAGTTTTCATCTATTTATTTGCACTCATTTCAAAGTTGTTTTCACTGACTGACTACACTAAACAAAGTCCAGACAGTCTCGGTCGGGCACACAGTTTTAATCTGCCAGGAAGTTTCATATCAGCGCACACTCCGCTGCAGAGTGAAAATCTCATTCTGGAAACATCCCCCAGGCTGTGGCTAAGCCATGTCTCTGCAGTATCCTTTCTTTCAGGAGTGCTAGTTCTGCAAGGTTCGCAGGAGAGCTATTGTAAAGTTTGGATGGTAGGAGACGGATACTGGCAGAAGTAAAGCTGTGAGTACCGGGCGTGAGTCGTGCTTCGGTAGCTCAGATGGTAGGGCACTTGCCCGCGAAAGGCAAAGGTCCCGAGTTCGAGTATTGGTCGGGCACACAGTTTTAATCTGCCAGGAAGTTTCATATCAGCGCACACTCCGCTGCAGAGTGAAAATCTCATTCCACAAGTGTGCCTGTTTTTGCAATTAAGAACCAGCACACTTGATTCCACATTTTGTTTATGGTGTAAATGTATACTTCTGTGTTCTAACGGTTGATATTTATGTCCGAAATAAACTTAAGCATTGAAATTTGATTGAACAGGACAATATGGTTAGCTGTAGAAACTATGTATAACCTGCTCAAGGATCAACAAAGTGGTTTAATAGTTTTCTGTTCCCGCTGGGATGCCTGATTTTGGTGAGTCTCCTTACCTCTCACCTTTGGGGTGCTTGAGTTCGGTACATATCCATGGCAGGTGCGCCTGTTACTATCACTTCATGGACATTTACCTTATTACAATGGCTATGGTAACCATGTAGCATCCAGTGTGAGAGTTAGGGCAGATGGGTGGAAACATGCATCAAAATCAGTCACCTCGATTGTAGCCTTCGAGGGAGGCCATTGAAATCAAGCGTTCTGATGGTTTGGGGTCTCGCCATATCAACCCCATAGACAACAGAAAACTATGTTACCGCACAAGTAGCTTATTTACCAGAAATATCAGTGTCTAGCCATATTATTTGTGCTGTACAATCACATTAGAAACACTGGAATAACGTTTGAATATCAGTACCTGCCGTTAGGACATATTTGTTTACATTTACATCCTAAACGAAATGTAAAATCAAATGCATTGGATCTTAAGTGCAAAAACAGGCACACTTGATATTTGTCGATTACATCGCCATCTACCATGAATGGGGAAAAACCATGAATATTTTTCGATGCAGAATATGCAATAAAAATTAGGGGTTTCCCCTTTTGAAAATACGAAGTTGGCCTCACAGACGCTGGAGAGATTTTTAGGTGGTGGCCAGTTGTAGCATGGAAAGATGTCGCCTTTACTAATATTAACGTGGTAGGTTCTATAAGTTTCCAGCCTGACCCCGAATACGAGCACAAAGGTTAAAATTCCTTGGAGTTGAGCTAGCTACATCTGTCATTAGATGCATACACGAATTGCAGCCCGTTACTAGCCTCAGTCGAATGGTAATACTCGTTTGAGTAAGACATTACGTGCTGCAATGATGCAGTGGATAAAATCGAGTATCGTGCAGTGATAAGGTTTCTGACAAAAGAGGGGCTTGCACCAGCTGAAATCAGCATCCACTCGGATGATGTTTATGTTGATGCTTTCCCTTCATACTTCACAGTGATGGAATGGTCTTACAGTTTCGTCTAGACAGGTATAACATTCCTCATCATCCACTTGTTGGTCGCCCTGTTGAGGTGGTAGCTGAGGACACCACTGCTACTGTTGAAAGTTAAATTCTGAATGACAGGCGTTTGAAAGACAAGGAAACTGGAGCAAGGTTTGGGTTATTTAAAACAACAGTTTTCTGGGTAATGGATGATCATTTGCACACTGAAAAAGTCAGTGCAAGATGGGCGCCCAGACTTCTCTCTGGAGTGCAGAAGGGGGAGTGTGTGACTTTTTGCACCAAGTTTTTGGAGCTCTGGTGTGGTAACCAGAAAAAATACTGGAATCCATTGTTACAAGGGATGAAACTAAGGTTCATTATTATGATCCTCTGTCCAAAGAGAGCCTCTTGAATGCATAAACCAGGTGTAGCTCCACCAAGAAAAGCGGAGGACACTCAGACCACAAAAAAGGGTCATGGCAACAACCTTCTGGGATTCCAGAGGAACTCCCATAACAGATTTCAAAGAAAGGAAAGCCACTGTGAATGCAGAGTGCTATGATTTACTTCTGCCAAATTACATGACTCCAACAAACTAAAGAGGCGAGGTAGGTTGTGACGTGGTGTTCGTCTTCTCCACAACAATGAGCCAATGCACACGACACCGACTGAAGACTAGTGGCGACGTTAGTCGTCGGTGACTGCTGACAGCCTCGCGCCTATGAGGGCCTCACAAACAAGTTGTTGAAGCTGTTAAAATTTTAGCTACTTAGTTGTTTCTGTACAAATGTAGTAGTATCTATCTAGGGTCATCTGGCTACATTATGACAGTTAAGCCCCATTACAAGATGCATCTAAGGTGTACACTCGACAGCAAAAAAAGTGGGCCATGCCTGAATTCCAACGTGTAAGCTGCACCTGAATGTATGCAACCAACATAGCGTATCTGTGTTGCACATCGTCGCAACCCTCCACGGTACAGTCATTGTAAGATACACAATGGGTACCGCTAGAGAGTACTAGAGAACACTGGTCTTAATGACAGTCCGTCCAGATGTAAAGTAACACCATGATAGTGCGGAAGAAATCAGACAGTCCTTAACGTTTGTAAAATAAACTTAATTACAATAAGTGACATTTCAAATGTTATGGGACAACTAATTTTGTCACATAAATCGTTCAGTAATCCTTAAGCACAATTAAATATTTGAGACAGTATATGGATTTATAAGCTTGTATGGCCATTGGAAACAAGTTCTTTGCTGTCTAAAAGGTTTACCCAACACATGCTGAACGTCGTTCAACATTCAACGGGGAGTGGTTCCGCATCAACTTCATGTAATACTAAGCAGTACAAAGAAAACGTGATTAATGGCGGCAAGCACTCTACGGAAATCCCAACATTAACAGCGAATCACAGGTAATATCATTGTTTACACTACTCATCAACAATTACTTGTACACAAAGTTGTACTTTAAATGAAAATTACCTTCTTGCTAATTAACCTCGAAAGACGTTGTATATTGTTGCATTGTCAAGGAACAAAGAATGCATATGTCTAAAATTGAAATGCCACCATGTAATGCTGGTGACAAGGATGCGAACCCAGCACCTAGTCGGATTGTTGAATAAGTACGTAAAATCAGAATGTAGATATCACAGTTTTTCACCAGTAGTGAAGTTGGAACCTTAAATGACGACTGAAGTTGTATTGCCTGACCGGGACTCGAACCCGTCGTTGTCTAACCAGGAACAGACGAGAAATGTCCAATGTTGGTCCACAATTAGCGAGATGTGCGCACGTTTAACTAAAAATAAGGTGACGAAAACGTCTATGTTGACTGAGAGTCGAACGCCGCACACATGGTTATGAAGACACGTTAATAATCAGATTCTTATTCAGTAGTAGCTAGGTGTAGCATGTTTAGTTGCAAACCTTAAGGCCTTTCTCATCCCTAGTAACGTGTTGCCTAATATCTGCGATATCATGGTGTTAATTTACAAGTGGATTGACTGCCGTAAAGAGCAATGTTCTCTAGTAGTCGTGCATCATTGAGATGTAAATGAAGTGCCTCAGCAGAAAGTAATTTCCGTCGTGCAGCACGTATTGTTTCAGAGACACTGAGTACATGTTATAAGTGCGCAAAACGTGTATTATATACTGCGTATATACTATTATTTGGAGAAGCTGCCGCCAAACCTGTTTACTTTTACATTCCGCTTAGTTGTCGTGGTTGAATATACGTTTTCTTAAGGCTACATCTAATGCAGAGCGCTTACAAGAAAGAATAGTTTCCTGCGTCATGTTATTGCTAGCTAGGTGAAATATTTTGTGGTAGCTATGTTTAAAATGAATGTATTTTTGAACGTATTGTTCGTCAAATATTTGAATAAATCGTCAACTGTAGGTGTGCCTGCACATGTTATAGCATAACAGCTGTAACTGCGTTAGTTTGTACTACAGACTTGGGTAGGTTAGGTGTAACTTTTGATCCTTCAAGGGGAGATCGTGGCCATGCGGCCCGGGTCTGTACTAGCCGCGGCTCGCGAGCTACGGGCCACCCAGGCTGGCCGAGGCGAGACGGAAGTGACCGAGCTGGCGGTGGCGTTGGTGGGCCAACAGCCCAGGACGAGCGAGCACTGCTGTGCGGCATGCCTCTGCCTCTGCCGCTCCGTTTGACGTAAATGTTTACCTCCTCTCCTGGCATCAGTATAAGAACGGCAAGCAGAAATACACATCAGGCTGTCTGCCGTAATGGCTCACTGGGAGGGGTATATTCGAGATAGAGTCGTCGCTCTCATTGAAGAAGGAGGATGTTCCATCAGAGAAGCTAGCAGACGGTATGGCGTACCACATACCACTGCAACGCAACGAGATGGTGGAGGATCTGCCTTGAAAGAGGCACCACCAACAGGGCTCCTGGCTTAGGCAGGAAGAGAGTGACCTCACAGCAGGAAGATGGGGACCTAGCGTCTAGGAGCAGAGATAATCTCCTTCTGAACGCGAGGCAGTTGCGGCGGGAGATCAACTTCCCCAGCTCCAGTGACACGATTCGCCGAAGGCTGAGGGACGCTGGACTGTATGCACGACAATCCGCCGTGAAACAAGAGCTCAGCGAAGACAAAGTTTTATACCAGCTAGATTTTGCGGAGCTCTATCTGAGGGCGTCGTGGGACAACGTCATTTTCACTGATGAGAAGGTGTTTCCCACCAATAACGACGGTCCACGAATCGTTTACAGGCCGCAAGGGACTCGCCATCGACGCGACTATGTAACCACAACGAGAAGAAGTGGCCGGCTGTCTGTTTCCTGCTGGGGTTGGATTTCTGCGAGAGGGGCGGGAATTCTTCATAGGACAGAAGG
Source organism: Schistocerca piceifrons (assembly GCF_021461385.2). NCBI lineage: Eukaryota > Metazoa > Arthropoda > Insecta > Orthoptera > Acrididae > Schistocerca > Schistocerca piceifrons. Next base: position 190,098,863 of record NC_060141.1, on the reverse strand, counting down.
AACTCTGGACAGCGTGCAGTATGCCCACATATTGGAAAGTGTGATGCTTCCGTAAGTGTGAATGCTGTACGCAGAAGGAGACGTCACATTGGAAGAGGACCATTCTCCCATTCACAAGTCTGCATTTGTTCAGCAGCGGCTCTCCACGATTGCCGTCAACGTCACGAACTGGCCGCTATGGGCGGTTGATATGAACCCCATGGAAAACATGTGGGCTGAGGTCGCCAGAACATTAATGGAGAACTGGCCACGAAACCAACCAACTACTGCGGACGCTCTTTGGGACTGCATCCTGGAAGCCTGGGAGGAAGCTGCTTCTTCAGACTTTTGCGTCTGACGGCCCATACATTCTATGCCAAGACGCATGATAGAAGTACAAAATAATGAAAGATTCTGGATAAAATATTAGAGTCCTTAAAATGTTTTGTTATGTCTTCTTTTTCGTCATTTTTCCTCATTGGGAGCTAGTGGAAGATCGCATGGCAACAGAAAAGATACAATATGGGTTAGTTTTCCTTTGAGTTCCCTTTTTAATTCAAGTGGGTTTCTTTTGAATATACAGTTTGTTAAATATTCTACTTTGATTTCATTTATACCCTGTCTAGATACTTACAAACTAATCAGCGTAGATGGACTCTGTCACAGTAGTTTTTGCTATTTCAAATACATCTCTCTCTTCCCCTCCATCCATGAATACACCCTCCGTCCTCCACACAATACACAAACGATTTCATATTATGTTTACTCGTGGTTAATATCTCCTCTATTCTGTCTCCACTCTCTCTCTCTGACACTATCGCCGCAAGTGCCCTTCTATTTCATTCCCCCAAAACTTTATAAACAAATCTAGCAGTTCCCATTGCTACATTTTCTCTTTTAATTGCTGCTGTCTTTGCCCTCTATCATTCCTCTCAACACCTATGAAACCGTATTCTTTGATCTCCCCTTCCCTATAACCCATTCTTCGTTCTGAAAACAGTCCTTCCTTATCTCTCAGTCCTAAGATAAAACGAACTGTGGCACACATCTAATTAAGCAATACTTTGCAAGCATTTCACGCTTATATTTTGCGCTTCTGCACTTCTATCCATTCCCAGATCCCGCCCTCCTTCCTGTTACCCGTCCTTTGACATCTGCATCTACATCTAAATGAATACTCTGCAATTCATAATTATGTGCTTGGCAGAGGATTCTGTGGTCTGGTGGAGTAATCCTGTATTGATGTGTAAAATGTGTAGGTTCACATCTCACATCAGGCGTAGATTTTTAACACACACAAGTAACTCTCCTTCACCCCTAGTAACGCCAAGTGCAGAACGCCAGTAAGCTCCGTAGTTCAATATCCGCAGTAAAGATAACATCCCTTCGCTGCCGACTGGGGCAGAGCGGCATTCGTTTGAGCTGTGACAGATGGAGAAACGCCGGAAGGCAGAGGCTCTGTCACCAGCAAGCCCTCGTTAACTAGAAAACGTATTTCATTTAATGAACCAATGGCCATGTACGTTCACAAGGCTCTTCCTTTATTTGAAACTGAGACGATGAAAATTGTGGTGCTGGACTGGGATTCGAATTCGATTTCACTGTGTTCCCCAAGATTGCAAACTCTTCTAGGCCTCTTCGAAAGGCACCTATCTGGTTTTGAATCCTAATCAGCACAGAATAGTCACTACTAGTGAAAAATACTTGCATTTTCAACGTCTCTTCATGCGTTGTCAGCTGTAACGTGTTCGTTTCAACTCACAGCCACATGATGAGTTTTTTATCATAACGTTACAAGATCAAACGTTTAATTACATCTTTTCAAGTTCAAACATTCCTCTCCATCGTACTGGCGAAAACGGATTTGGTTGTGTTCGTTGTGATTACCAACGACGATATGTTGTGGATTCAACTTCTAGCCAGCAGAGTATTTTCCATCACATCACTGAAAGTACAAACATGCCAATTCTACCTATTATTCGAAAAGAATTTGGTAGTTAAAGTGTCTTCATAACCACGTGTGCAGGGTTTGAATTCCATTCAGCACAGAACTTTTCGTCGCCTGATGTCTAGCTAAACATGCACACATCTCGCTACTGGTGAACCAACAATAGCTATTTATCGTCTGTTCCTGGCTAGAAAACGACGGCGCTAGATGCTGGGTTCGAATCCCAGTCAGGCAAAAACAATTCTATTGTCATTTAAGGTTCCAACATCTCGCTATTGGTGAATACATTTGACATTTAACTTCTGATTTTACGTACTTCGTTAACAATCCGATTAGGTGCTGGGTTCGCATCCCTGTCACAAGCTTTACATGATGGGATTTCCATTTTAAACATGAGCATACCTCGTTCCTAGTGAATGACACCATATCACACGTCGTTGAGGGCAGTTCCCAGGAAGGTAACTGTTATGACAGATTCCCAGTTCACTTATTTTCAGGATCTGAATTGACAACTGATACTGGTGCAAACGTCTATACTTCACATCTCTTTATGCCTAGTGATCGGGTCTCAATAAGGCAAAAACAAAGCTTAGCTTAGTTAGCAATGGCTATAGGTGCTGGGTTTGAATCCAGGTCCAGAACGACGACGTTGGTCATGTCATTTAAAGTTCAATTTTGGTACACGTAGCTGTTGATGTGTTACGAGAACAATGATGTTACTGGTGATTCGCTGTTAATGTTGAGGTTTCCGCAGAGTGCTTGTTGCCATTAATCGCGTTTTTTTGCTGGTTCGTCCAATATCCAGTTTCCAGAGACACTCGCTATTGAGCGACGTTCAGCACGTGGATGGAAAACCTTTTCGAGAGCGAAAAACTTTTTCCAATTGCCGTACAGCTTTGTAACTCCATATATTGTCTCAAGTATTTAATTTTGACTAAGGATTACTGTACGATATATGTAAAATAATCCATTTTCTCAGAACTTTTGGAATGTCACTTTTTGTAGTTAAGGTTAGTGTATCAGTGTTATGGGGAGTCTCATCGCTAAGAACGTGTTTTTTAATGTATTTTGTATGACGGTATTAGTAGACACTTAGACTGACTGCCACAAAGACCTTTGGTCTCTAGTAGTCTCTTGCGGTACCCATTGTGTGTAGTCAAACGACTGTACCCCTCGGGGTTTTGGTGTTTAGAGGACCTGCAACACAGCTACGTTATGTTAGTTGTATTAGACAGTGACCCACTTTTTTTGCTGTCAAGTGTACACCTAAGTGGCAGCGTGGCAAGCGTACAAGTTTGGGACTTCAGACTGGTTCTGGCTTGGCTACTACATTACACAACCCACGTGGGATATAACTGTCGCAAATCAGTGCATGCACAGTAGGTGGTAGTAATGCATGGAACTCGAAGGAGACTGATTTGTTGTAAAGTCGTTCATACAGACTAAAAAGTTTTGTAAAATAAATAATTAAATTATATATTTAGAGAGGAAGCTGATCGCCATATTAAAGAACGATGCATGTTAAACGAAAAATACACTTACTTTTCTATATACCATATTCACAGCCCACTTGGTATGCACAACTTTTCTGAATTGACACTTCGATCCAACAACAAGCAAATGCAACAATGCTCTGTGGAAGAGACAATACAGGCAGGGGCATTAACTTGGCCAGTAATGAGAGCTCTCTGAAGCCAATCCTACCAAGTGACACTTCACACTTTTTCAAGTTATCGAATTGGTACAAGTGAACAAGTCCCTTGTATCTGAAGGCTGTACCAGTTTCAGCCATATATGCTAAAGCAACCACATCCTACAGTAAGTAAGTATACAAATACATTTCTTGGTGTATTTATTAGCCTGCTATCATACATCACAGAATAAGAAAGAATATTCTGCCAGTATGATAATCGAACAGCCTATTCGCTCTATATTATGACATTGAGTCTTTAAGTACCCTTATGTACTTATCGATGTACTTAGCACAAACTGTTTTTTAGGTCATCATGTCTGGAGGGCCCTCAAGAGACAGAGACATAGGGGAAAAATGGGAATCTTGTGCATCAAAAAGAAAAAGAAAAACTTATACCATTGTATCAACCAAGCTATGAGTTCAAGTATGATGAAATTTCTTAAGAAAACTTTAGGTGTAACTGTTCCAGAGGCCTCCAACGAAGCTCTCATCCAAGTGTCTTCAGTTTCTAAAACAGAACCAGCTTCAGGGTCGAATGAATCTCTTACCCTTTCTGATACAGCATCAGAGTTGGGTGAAACTGCTGTGATCCGAAATTGTGAGCTGAATAACGACTTCAAAAGTTATAATAAAGAACAAACCATTCATATAAGGCAGTCATTTATTGAATTAGATCCAAGAAAGTGGGAATTGCCAGTACCAGATTTGCAGCATGGTGATCTAATTCAAAACCCAGAGAAATCTGATGAAAAAAAAATAAAAGACATTTTACTAAATTTGATTTTACTACACTTGCAGACACATATAGTAAAAGAGGGATATCGTGACTGAAAAGATCTGAGTAGGATATTGCAAAGGCATGAACAAAGTCAAGGATACATGGAATGTATGATTAGAAATCAAATATGGAAAAACAATAGATAAGGAAAACGAGAGACTGATTAGGGAATCACAAAAGTATTGGTATAACTTGTTTCAAAGACTGATCGATATTACAAAATACTTAGCTTCGTCCGATCTGGCATTTAACCTGAACGATAGCGGAAATAATGGAAATTTTATAGACCTATTTAAATCGTTATCCTAATATGATCTAACACTAAAAGAGCACTTGAAACATACTAATGAAAAAAAGTTTTGTCATCATTCTCTAAGCCAAGACATACAAAATGAATTAATTATATTAATGTCCAAATCTGTTATCAATGAAGTAATAAACAGTGTCAAACAAGCAAAATATTATGCCTTCATGCTCGATTGTACCAGGGATTCTAGCTGTGTGGAACAATTGTCAAGAATATTAAGATTTTCTAATTCCTCAACTGTAGAAATAGAAGAACATTTCTTTGGGTTTATGCGTTGCAGGAACAATGGGAGAGTATTTAACAAATGCTATTTTAAAGGAACTAGAAAAAATGGACTAGACATCTAAAACTGTTGAGGACACGGACATGATAATGGTGCCAATAGGGTTGGCATAAATAAAGGTGTTAGAACAAGAATACTCAATATTAATCCACGAGCTTTGCTCGCATCGTTTGGATGCCATTGTTGGAATTTGCTTCTGATAGATGCCACTAACACATCTACAATAGCTTAAACGTTTTTTGGCTTCGTCAATAAATGTTATGTGCTTTTTACAAAGCCAAGGAAGAGTTGGGATCTTATAAAAACTAAACTGAAATGGACATTGAAATCTCTGTCTGAAACAGAATAGGAGCTGTAAAAGCGATATTTTTGCAATTTGATGATGTCATCGAAAGTGTGATTGAGCTGAAAAATAGAACTGATGACTCCAAAACTCTAAGCGACTGTGAAGCAATCTTGAAGGAAATGTTAACTTTCGAGTTTATTGTTGCAATATACGTGTGGTATGAGATTTTACTATGTGTCGACAATATAAGCAAATATTCGGTTCAAGTGAACTTGTAAGTTGCTATTGATACTTTACGTTCATTTCTTGACTGGATTCGAGAACTACTTAACACGGGATTTGAAACAAGCATTACAGAGGCTCCATTATTTGTAGGAAAAGTAATTACAAAATTGGGTCTCAGTTTTAAAAAATTGCACAAAGAAAACGAATGTTTGGTTATGAACAAATTGAAGAACCTATACAATCTGCTGAAAAGCATTGCAGAGTTAGCATTTTTAACATAATAATAGACGTTATATAGTCAACACTGATTGTCGATTCAAAGTGCTCAACGAATATTTTGAACGGTTTGGTTTTACTTACGATATGAATTATTTGAAATCATTGTCCAAGGACGACCTTCACAAATATTGTAATGAATTAGGTACAACACTACGAGAAGGCGAAAATAGTGACATACAGCCTTTCGAACTTTATGAGGAACTCCAAATTTTAAAACCCAACCTACAGGACTCAACCAAAGAAGCAAAACAACTTCTCAGTATATATTAGAAAATAATTTGGAAGAATAATGCTCGGAGTTGTTGCCAGTTCAGCTTCTGCCGAGAGAAGTTTCTCAAAGTTTAAACTGATTAAGACATAATTAAGAAACATGATGTGCCAAAAAAGACTACCTGCGTTGTTGGTATTATCAACTGAAGTCAACATAGGGGTTGGTGATAACTATGATGTAATCTTAAAAAAAATTCAGTGAGGCAAAAAGCCGGGAAATTGGTTTATTTTGGTTTGTGTTTGTTTAATGTAATTTTTGTCATTGTAATGATCCTTTATATTATAATAATAAAATTTGTGTATAATTATTGTTAGTGTAGAATTTAGCTTATTTACTCTAACATTTTCTTTCTGACTGAGAAGTGAAAGTGGCCTTGCAAAACTGATTCGTCGCTGACATTCAATTTTCGCCTAGCGCTGTCACTGGAGAAGGCTGCAGTAAAGGAAAGTAGCTTCCAGGAGATTGACCACCCAACCTATAGTCCAGATCTAGCCCCATGTGAGCATTATCTCTTCTCCAAACTGAAGAAATATCTTCAAGAAGGAAATTCGGTTATAACAGTGAAGTGAAAGCTGTTGTAATGGGACATTTGGCAGATAAAGAGTCAGATTACATTTTGAAAGGCATAGAACTGTTATTTCACAGATGTGAAAAGTATATTGAAATAAAAAGTGATTTACGTTGGAAATTAGCATCATTGTTTTATTTTTACGACTTTAAAACGTTGTCAGGCCAGAAACTTTTCGAACCTACCTTGTTCTTTTCATGTAGAACATTTTTTTCGTGTGATGCGTCATTTTCGAGATATTCAGTTGCTTCAACAAACGACAGACATCAATAATGAAGACCTTTTAGATAAGATTTATGTATTGAATCTAGCAACACATGTCACAAAAAGTGAATTCAGTGGTGAGGCCAAGCTATGATTTAAAATGGTCCATAAATACAAGCCCTCAGTACATTGTGTATTAGACATATTTCCGAGAGTCTGGAGCATATTGCTGGACAGGGCTAACCTCTGTGTTAGGTCATGACACTGAATGTTATAGAGAGCCCAAATGCTTTAAATGTTACAGTCTAGGACACCCTACTAAATTATGTATAAGTAACAAGGTTTGTGTTCACCGTGGCAAAGCAGGACACCTAAACAACGACTGTCCCAAGAAATGCGAGGAACCTGTGTGTATTCCATGCTCATACAAGATCAAGCCTTGCTGTGGAGTACGTACAGTATGTCTAATGTATATGCTTTTATTTCAATGAGAAATTCAGAGGACCGATTATGGCCATGGCTAATAAAACTATTCCCTTCTCGTTTATAACATCGTGTGATGCATGGTTTTTCATATACAAGCATCAGAATGTTGCAAGAAAGACGAAGGCACAAATCCACATGTACTATAGCTAGGAACTGGTGGTGTGGTATAAAGTGGCACAGACAGTTAGGGTCACATGGACCAATGGACCATTCTTTGATAGCCTTCAGCAGAAGAAACACTTTTAGCCTAAGAACAGATATAATTAAACTCCTATATATATATATATATATATATATATATATATAGTATTTATGAGTTGTTCTTCCAAGCCAGAAATGAATTCGCACTATCTCTGAAACAAACATTGTTCAGTTAAAAGGTGCATTAGGATAAACGGATTAGAATTAGAGGCTCTCCAGCAGGAGACTGTATATGAGTAGGATCAATACGTGATACTAGATGCACAAGTGATAGAAAGAATACAATAGCACTTTCATTTCAGCCTACAAATATATCATTGGGTACCACTAATAGTGAGTGTGCTGTACGTATGGTAAATTTCATATATGGGGAAATGGTGTGTTCTGTATCTAATACTGTAACTGGGGGCACAACGTTCCCACTACAGGCTAAAAGTGCACTAATACCTAGTATTAAGGAGGCAATATGTGGTAATGAGCTTAACATATACAGGTTTATCCATTAACACAAACATTGGGCTGCATGTGGTCCTTCCGACATAAACATAGTAAATGCGAAACTGCAAAATATGGCGATATTATTATTAAATGCATCCAAACAGACCCAGCCTGTTGTTGCCCTATTCTTAGCTGCCGAAAAACAAACACTGGTAGCCATCCATTGGAGAATGAAAAATGTGTAAACAGCAGCATGTCTGTTGAAAACCACCAACCCACATCTAAACAAATGCTCTGTAAGCCACCGTGCGGTGGCTAGCGGAGGGTACCCTGTACTACTACTGGTTTTTTTCCTTTCCTGTTCCATTCACAAATGGAGCGAGGGAAAACGACTATCTACATGCCTCTGTATTAGCCCTAATTTCTCCTATATTATCTTTCTGCTTCTTACAAGAAATGTATGTTGGTGGCAGTAAAATCGTTTTGCAGTCAGCTTCAAATGCTGGTTCTATACATTTTCTCAATAGTGTTCTTCAAGAATTCCCATTTAGTTCCCGAAACATGTGGAACGGTGTGTTGACTTCCATGCTGGCTACAATTCGACGTGTGCTCCTCCATTCAGCAAAAGTCATAACACAGCAGTTACATCAACTCAAATGGGAGACACTTGAGGACCCACCCTCTAATCATAATCTCGTCTCATGTGATTGTCGCCCCTTTGATGGATTAAAAAAGGCGTAGAAGGGTCGACGATTGCTGTTGGACAAGGCTGTGCAGCAGGTAATTAACGACTTCTTCATGCAGCAGGACAGGGTGCTTTACAAAGTGGTGCATCTGTGGGATGATTGCCTCAATGTTCACAGCGGTTTTGCCTGATTGACATAGCGATTCCGGACTTTATGGCCTTCAAATGAAAGTTTTTGATTGCTCCTTATAAAACAGTAACATACCCTACACCAGAAGCTACAGAGATAATAATACTTAATGCGCACAATCTACTGACCAAAATAAAAGAGTTGAGCAATCTGCTTCTACAGGTTTTTGACAGGGGAGAGGAACCTCGGATTTACACAGAATATATGTGAACTTTGTGAATGAGTGTACTTTGATCCATCCCTAGAGGCACCAAAGTGCTGTGTATATGCCGGATACGTCTGGTACTGGGTGTTTCAAAATGAATGTAGGGGTTTTAAGGCTTTGTAGCATTTACTACACTCAACTTACAATTATAAATAATATATCAAATGAAAGAGCAACTCACACTGTATTTCCTACAAGTGTTCAGTGTGAGCATCATTTGTCAAATGCTGCACATCGACTCGATTGGCAAGTTCTTCCCAAACCTTAATCAGTGTGTCTGGAGTAATTGGTGCAACAACTGCTTCAACCCTGTTTCTTAAATTGGGTAGCTCAGCTGGTAGTGGGAGCACCAATGGTCCTTTAAAAAACCCCAAAAGTAAAAATAGCATGGTGTCAGATCGTGTGAACGTTGAGATCATGTAAAACAAACTGTCATCTGGCTCCTTATGGCCAGTGCAGCAGATGGGTACAGTGTCGTTTAAGTTGTGCCAGTGAGATGGCACGTCATCGTGCACCAAAATAAAGTTCTGTGGTTAAATTTCATTCAGTTGAGAAAAGAGCCATATTCTAGCACATCAAGATAAGAAACACCTGTTACAGTTGCTTCTCTGAAAAAGAAAGGTCCATAAACTTTCCATCTGGATATGGGACAAAAAAGTTCCATTTAGGGGATCTCGTTGCAACAGTACCACCTAGTGTGAATTTGATGACCCTGAGAAGCGTACATTAAGTGTGTTCACATTTCCACTTAGGTGAAATGTCGATTCATCACTGAAGACGACACAATACAGAAAATCTTCATCATCATGCAGCAACATTTTGTTTGCAAAGTTGGCGCATAAACTTTTTAGCCTATGAGCTCTAGAACTTGTGACTGCTGCAAACCATAAGGACGTAGCTGTACATATCTTCTTATAAGTCTCCACACAGATGTCACTGGAACTGCTAATTCACGAATAGCCTTCCAAACATTTCTTGGGGCTATGGGTGAAAAAATCTCCCTCTCATTCCACATGCTCTTCTTGGTTGTCGTGTACTCTTCCCTTTGCACACAGACACACAAACAAAACTGCTTGGGTTGCTCTTTGATGTATTATTTGTACTTGTAAATTGAATGTAGTAAATGTTACAAATCCTAAAACCCCCAATACTCATTTTGAAACACTTGGTGCGTTAAGTCAACTACATTTGAATGCTCGGAGGAGCTCACTGCTAATATATAAAATGGACAACATATTTGAAGAAAAGGGAGTGCGAGTAGCATTCTTTCAGGAGCCCTATTCTGTAAATTGAAGAATACCTGCTTCCCTAAAAAGACCATGGACATAGCAGGTGATAATAGGCCAATGTCAGCTATGTTTTACTTAATATTTACTGTATTGTAGCCATGAAAGCTTAGCTGTGCGATAAACACATGGTCACTCTTGAACAAAAATTCAGTACCTACTTACCTGTTGATTCTCTCAAGTAATTATATGCAATATTCACGTAGTATTAAACGACACATTAATCAAATAAAGTCAGTTGTACATTACAGCTGGAATGAATTTCTCATCGTACAGCTGATGCAAATGCAAAGTTAAGTCTGTGTGCACAGTAGTGTATCCGAAGAGACAGGAATACCATTGTGAAAGGCAATACACTAGACAAACTAAATAGCGCTGAACGAAGCGCGACAGTCCCCTACATGCATGCAAAGGGTGAGCAGGAGTGACCACTAACATACGTATAACAATTGCTAGCAGTTCAGCAGCAGCAAGAGTTACAGGGTGCAAGGTGCTTCAATACTTAACTTGATTTGATGTATGGGGGCAACCATATAGGTTCATTATAGAGAAAGTTTGTGGTCCAACGGTCATGTTCACAATCGGAAGAGCAGGTGTTAATGTGACATGGATGGGAGGACTCAGCATAGTACCTGGTTGGCTCGTTTTTACCTTATATGTCGCTAACATTGATAATGACGAACGTTCAGGGAAGTCTTTGAGCTGCATTACAACGACCAAACTGTGGTAACGCCTTTTGAACAGGGGGCTGTAGCAATTGCGATAATGAACTTAAAGAATAATTAGGTTCCAGGTCCAGATGGAATATACCCTGAAGTCATAAGGAAGATATGATAACTTAGAGTGCCGAGCTTAACATCTCTCTTTAATGAAGCTTTAGTACAGGGAAAGAGTCCCTCACACTGGAAAGTGTCAGAAGCTTAATACTCAACAGGGGTACAGATAAGGTTCCAACTACTCACAAGAGCTACAAACTGATATATCTGATGAAAAGTCTGGCTGAGGTCCAGGAGCACCTGTTGTGTGATCTATTGTAGGCCAATGGGGAGCACCTGTGGCTGAGCCAGTGCCAATACAGTTTCCAGAAAGGCAGATCCATTGGTGACACTATCAACAGAGCCATTGAAACTGTCGATGGCTCCAGAAGTAAGTACACATAGCAATCATGATTGACATTGCAATCACATTCAACAGTCACTTGTGGCCTGCATAGTTTAACTATCTCAGGGATCTTTGGGTCCCAAGGGGTCTGTGCAACAGGTAGTGTTGAGGGGTGCATAGGAAAACAATAAGTTATTAAAAAGAAACTAAAGACTGTCCGCAAGACTCCATAAGTTATCCTGCCTTTTGGGACTTCACTACTGAACCTCTTATTTTCTCCTCACCAAAGATAAAACTGTCAGTGGGATAGTGGGGTACACAATGTCCTGGTGATGGTATCTGCTGACTCTCAGGTGAAGCTCGAGGAAAAGGAATGTGGAGCACTCGAACAGATGCAGAGGTGATGTTCAGATAATAAAGTAGCCCTAGAAATTCACAACAGAACGTATACATTGCTCCATGACCAATTACCTAAGACTAGAAATCGTACAGTTTAGATTAGCGACCCCTCTACATCACACAGAGAGATCTTTAGGTATTTGGGATGGCAATTGGATGAAGGAGGAATTTTATGACGAATATTAAGCAATCCACCGAAAACACACTGGAAATTATGCAGAAGTTTGTGCAAGCTGGAGCCATGAGCCATAAGCAGCTGTTGCATTCCATAGGTGTGTACTACAATACCATCTTCAGTGCTATACTTTGCTTTGCAGCCTGTGATTCAAGAACTGTAGATTCATCTTTAGACGAGCACAGAGGATCGTACTCTTCAGGCTTGTTACACCTTTTGGGATAACATCTACTGAGTATATTCCAGTGATACTGGGGATCTGCCCCATCAGTATTCAGGTACAATACAGAGTAGCATATTACTTGTTAAGTTGAGACAGACTTAACTTAGCGCAAATGATTGCAGGGGAAAATATCAATAACAAAATACAGCTCCCAGTTGGGGGAGCAGATGACAGGAATGACCACCGGTATGTATGCATACAAATGTTAAAGTCAGACTATGTATGTGCCTAGATGAACCAACTAAGGGAATGGTGCACAGAAACTCTGGTCAGGGTCCATATCCTACCCATATACACAAAATAGGGACAAGGGTAATGGATCTTGGTGACCATGGAGAAATAGGGATGTCTGAACATGTAGTGCTTCACTGTAGTTTGCACTAACTAGAAAGAAGGAGCAGATTGGATAATTTGAACTTGGGCAGGGTAGGTCAAAATACAGAAGGATGGAACTTACTTCAGCAACACTGCAGTATAAGTTTTACAATGGGGAGCATAGGGATATTAATGATGAAGAATGGGCTAATATACCTGGTAACCAAGAAGGTAAATACAAATGAAGTTTGAAGTATAACGGTACAAGAAGAACAACTGCAACAGGACAACCTCAAGAAGGAGCTCAACAGTGGAACAGTGCTGAGGAAAGCTCTTCAAACTTTCTAAGTTCGGAAGGAGACGATGATGAGTGGGAATGGAATGATGACGTGTATGAATTGGAATGGAATGATGACATGTACATTAATGATGCTATGTGTTCATTTATAGGATTTTATAAATTGCATAAAAATTAACAGTGTAATGGGTTCATTTCCAGTGCACAGTTGAGAGAAAAAAAGGAAAAACAGGAAATTAGTTATAAGAATCCAAAGGTAATGCAAAGGCTCAAGTGCAGTGGCATCACATAAGACCATTTGGTAGTAGTTTAATAAATGCGTGAACTTAGATGTAGTGTAATTATCTCTTGAGCAATTCTAAGGTTGCTGTTCACTGTTGTAACTAATTAGGGATAGAGGGTCATGTGGTGTTGATTTTTTTTCCCTTTTTATTTCATTTTCTCTTCACTTTTCCTGCTTTCTTTATTTTCTATATTTTTATCTTAAAACAGTTGAAGATGTTAGTTGTAGACATTAATACTACATATTTAACGTTAATCTGAAATTTACAGAATTTAGACTCACAAGACAGTGGAGTCAGATGTACAGCAATAAATAAATATATAAATAAATTATTTGCTACTGAAAATATGTACATAGAAACACATCGATCAATATTCGTGAGGGAACACATAGATCCTCTTTACCTGACCACTGTGGTTTTTTGTTCTGTCTAGGAAATAACATCAGAAACAACTGTAGTTTTCTTTAATAGGGCTGACCTTTTCAGTCAGGAAAAGTTATTTGATAAAAATTGCTTTAGTAATTTATGTTCTTTTCTATATACTGAGTAGCGATCAGCATTTTTTAGTTAGTATAAAACATAAATAGTTCTTTGCTTTCTGATATCTGGCCCCTCTTATAGTAGCACACCAAGTGTAAAAAATGTCCATGTCGCCATGGAAAAATTGCATGGTGTCGCAAAAACAAAGCAAAATAATAAAAATAAAGACTAAGAGCCGCCAAAGCAGTAAATTCAGTACCATAACCCATAACATGACTGGGCGTGGCGAAAATATGTTAATTTCCGATGTTAGTAGATGCCAATACCGTGCTTCCCCACCAACATTGAGCTGGGTTCACACACAGACACACACACAACAAAAGTATCGCCACAGATAGTGGCATACTGAAGTTACATTGGAGTTGCATGTGTGAACTCCCAGGTTTTAGTGGCACAACATGAGAGACGCAACTTTTGCCACGCCACAAAAAGTTTAGCTTCGTTCCACTTCCTTGTGACACTTTCCTAGGACCACTGCTCCCTGGTGGCAATATTCCGAAACACGAGCATTCTGTCGCATTTATCGTGCAGTAACTGCTGCTTTACTTCATCTTCCATTCAATTTCGGCTTCTAAAACTACAAGAACAGCAATCTACCTTTGATTTTCCGCAGCAGTGTGTGTGTGTGTGTGTGTGTGTGTGTGTGTGTGTGTGTGTGTGTGTGTGTGTTTGTGTGTAAACCTTTTACATATCTCACGAAGGAATAAATAAACAAACTTCATATATGTAACCAAAAAAGCGAGTCGTATCAACTTCGTAATTTGTCACCTCAAGCATTGTATAAATTGTGGATTATATGCAGGATATATCTCCAGAGTGTGATGTAGCAGCTGTTAAACTAAAACTTAATTATTCAAAATGCCTGTATCAATGAATACAATGGCGTGTCTGCAGATGATATTTACGTGGCAGCTGTTGGTTATTTTGCCACTGCAGACAACATTTTCATGTCTGAGTGTTATTACTTTAATAAATGTATTTATTTCCCTTGATTTATCCCTGTGCGATATTTATTTTCGGACCGGACATTTGGGTTTCGTATTCCTTGTATTTAAGCCCATAACCTGCACCATAACATTCATACCCGCCCATATAATTTCAGTTGACGCCATACTGAAAGCTGTGCAACTACACAGTATCTATGGCGCACAGTGTGAACAGTAGCTCACTATGCCACTACAGCAGGCCATAGACTATGGCGCCACATTAGATGCGTGTCTGAACCCGGTTTTACATTTAAACCTTTCTTCCGGAGAAATATTATCACTGACGTCCCTCCCCCTCCCCCCCCCCCCCCCCCCCACCCACCACTTCCGGTGAGGGTCTGCGTGAAAGACACGGTTTGAAATGCATTGTGGAATGTTTTGACTGTCTATTCTGTCCCATTTTGTTCCTCTGACATCGTGTTTACATGGGGCTCCCAAAACCGGATTTAGTAAACCCATTCCCCAATGTCTCTTCTCGGTGGTCAGGTAAACATTTCAAAGTCGATTTTGGAAATCCGCTTCTGGTTTTCACTCCTATGTAAACGCGACTGGTTTTGAAACTTGATTGGACTGACTGGTTTAACAAATTTTCTGCTTATATGGACGGAATGCCTTTTTGCACACTGAAGGATAAGGAGAAATATTAGACTGGAGCTGTTTACTCCTCGTCTAATTGAAGATAAATAGCGATTGCGATGACTAAATCACAAACTGTGACTGCTGTTTTTCGGGCTCCATATTTAGCTGGAATAGGAAATCCGCTTCAGGCCTTCACATGTATTAAACGCAACAGCGAAAAACGGGTTCCGAAATTTTGTTTTCGTCTTTCGGAAGATGTGTCACATGTAAACGTAGTGACTGACATCGCACTTTTGCCATTGTAACACAACAAACCGTATCAAAAATGACGCCTTCAGGAGAGATGTTTATAATGAGGTGTATCGCTGGACTTCATATTTTTGTAATGCGCCGGTATAAACACCTAAACTATTTAAAATCACGATTGCTCGTTAGAAGATTCCGAGGCAGATTTATACAGTTTAAAAATTGTAGCTGTATTTGAGCCACAGAAACATTAAGGTGGTTTTCGACTTAAGCCTACACGACGGGGAGTGTTAATGTCAAATGTTGGTACACCATGCAGCAATGCAAGCAAAAGGCACTGATTGAGTTGTAAACAAAAACAAACCGAATGACAGTTGTTGCGTGATGTAGGAAATTGCGGCAATGAATCTCAATTGCTTTCATTGCGTGCTGGTTTCTGAGAATACCCCAGTCTCTGTTTAATAACTTGGCGCTTGTTGGATACTTCATCATTAGCATTACTGAACACAGAGGCCTTATTTGAATGATACAGTGAAGAACACACCATTGGTAGCCTTTTTATTTTGCCATGGCATTGTCAAACCTCACATTACTTAGTCAGATTGCTGGCTATGTAATCGCTTTAATACTGTCAGTATGTATGACTGTGCCGTTGAGCATGCACCAGGATGAATTTAGGTACATATTGCATTTGTCTTTTCCTGTTGGAATACCCATGTAAAAGGAAATATACTATTTTTTTTGTTTTTGATTTGTTTAGAGGGCATTGCCTGTTGTTTTCCACTGGGATTTGGCAAGAGGACGACGGACAGTTCAGTGTAGATTGGGCCTCGCAGGCATATTGTAATTACGGCATTTTCGTTGGTGTGACGCTGTTTGTGACTTCAGCTATTCAGATTTATCGGCTGTCGATGTTCATGTACAAGGGAATCGACAGGTAAGCTGTACGAAATTTAACGTTTATTTCACTCCCAATATACACGTGAAACTCACACTTGTACCACTTGAGTAAGAGGTAAAGAACACTAAGAACTTGATCATCACAGTTGATCAAATAATGAGGAAGTAGCTCGACACAAAATGAAGAAATAGGGAAAATAGTTCATTAATTTTCATAGATGCCAGTGTCATTGTGCAGAAACTGCTCATTTTATTTGCGGAAGGAAATTACAATTGCCCGTTGTAAGGCACCCTAAATTAGATTATATTCGATTCAATTTTCCTTCCATAGACTCAAAAACGAGATAATTCTTGTGGGCGTGGAACAAGTCAGAAAGTATAACATAAAACATTTGAATATAACAACACTACCCTGATCACTTGCCAGGAGATTGTCAAAATAGGTGAATACACTACAGTTATCTGAAGCTGCTAATATTTACAGAATTAATACAGTGCCGGAATGAAACATAGTTATGCACTTTTAATAAATTTATCATTCATAAAATAATGATTGTTGTAACCAAGTGCTGTCAGAACTGAAATCTAAGACATTTTTATTAAGCTGGTTTAACAGTCCGTGTTAAGACATTCATCAGTAGAGTAGGGGGAGCTGGCTATCAAAAAGTTGGTAAAACTATGAAGAGCTCCCAGGGAAATCTTAAGATGGTGAACCAGTTAAATTGTGAATCAATGTTTCATATGATTTTTTAAAATTAAAACATGGGGCTGGGGAGGTGGATGAGTGAAGATAATTACCTGTTTTTACTGTCAAAAGTAATTACACATTTGCTGTTAATCGTACGTGCATAGGTGTTGCCAACATCTGCACCTGAGTGGCCCATTGTAAACTTTCAAACTCTGTTTAAACTGTGCATTATCTAAAACCAAGTTTTTAATGATTGCTGCCAATTTATTGAAAATGTGTGTTCCTGAATATTGGTCCCCTCTTTGGGCCAAGGTAAGTGACTTTAGGTCCTCATGTAGATTGTTCTTATTCCTAGTATCAATACTAGCTATATATTGAATTATTGGTTGGAAATGAGATATATAACTTGCAACAAATTTCGTTGAAGAACAAATTTACTGAGGAGCAGTGGTGAGAATACCAAGTTCCTTGAACAGGTTTCTAAATGGTATTTGTGAATTTACACAACAAATGATTCCTATTACAAGCTGTTGCACACTAAAAACGTTTCCTCGGTTTAATGAGTTACGCCGTAATATGATGCCCTTTCCAAATGAGTTTATTAGCATGTTGTAATCCCAGAAATTTATTACTGTCAACCTCTTCAATCTGCATATATTGGATCTTTACAAAGTTTAATGATAGTAAATTAGATTCAAACCATTCCTTAACAACAGTGAAAATTTGATGAGCAACCATTTCTAAATCTGTACTTGACTTGTTACTTATTGCAATGTTTGTATCATCTGTGAACAAATCAAACTTAGCATGTGGAAATATAACATTCAAGAGGTCACCAATGCACTGAAGGAAAAAGCAATAGACTCAAGGTGGAACATTGAGGAACACCACATGTAATTAATTCACAATCAGAAGTGTGACTGCTTACTGTTAGGTAAGACTCAAACCATTTTGCAGCACTGCCGGTGTCACCATAACATTCTAATTTACTTAAGAGAATGCTGTGATTCACACAGTCAGAGGCTTTTGACAGGTCACAGAAAATGCTAGCAGCCTCTAATTTGTTATCTAATGAATTAAATATATTCTCACTGTACATGTAAATAGTTTTCTCTATATTGGAAGCCTTAGGGAAACCAAACTGTGACTTGGACAATATATTATATGCAGTCACATGCTTAAGGAGTCACTTGAACACAACCTTTTCAAATATTTTTGAAAAAGCCAGCAAAAGTGAAATTGGTCGATAGTTTGATGGTATCTCGTTATCCCCCATCCTGTAAAAATGCTCGACTTCAGCATATTTTAGACAGGCTGGAAATGTTCTGCTGATAAGAGATTGATTACACAAATAACTTAAGATAGAACTCAACTCACATAAGCATTCTTTGATTAATTTTATTGACATGTTATCATAACCACTAGAATACTTATTAGATTTTGAGGATTTTATGATGGATTCTGCTTCTCTGGGAGACGTGAGTGTCACTTCCATTTTACTGACGTTATTTGTAAAGACTGGTCTCAACTCCATTGCCCTGTTTACTGAACCTGATATCCCCAATCTGTCAGTAACAGAAACAAAATACTTGGGTAAGAGGTCTGCAACACTACATGCACTTATCAGTGCCTCATTTATTTTTAGAGCTATCTATTGCTCTTTGCTTTTGGCCACACCTGTCTCTGTCTTCACTAAATTCAATAAAATTTTTATTTTGTTGCCTGATGTAATTATCATTTTCTCATAATAAAGTTGCTTAGATTTTTGGATTACTTGCTTCAGTATTTTCTGAAACAGTTTCAGAAAATCAAGAATAATCTTCTTCTGAAAGAGTCTGATGTGAAAGTAGTCTCAAATAACTACACAATTTGATCAGCAAAGAATAGGCTCATAGAGATGTTTTCAAAGCACCTGACAAATGTACATTATTTAGATGGGGCATTAATGAAACTATAAAATATATATAAATGGAATTGTGGTGCTATTGGTCATGTAAATTACATTTTGTACATATGCCAGCAAAGTAATCTTGCTTCCAGGTTTGGCTATATGTATGATAGCCAACACAGTATATAGAGAAGTATGTATAAAACATTATTTTCCAGCACAAATTCATAGTAAGGTCTGATAATTACTATAGAATTTAAAAATGTGATGATATATGAAGATCAGTAGAGTCTACAGATACCAGACTGAAGGCTTTGACCTGTGAGATTTATTTATTTATTTATATACTTGTTCCATAGATCTGTACATGTGAGCAAATCACTCAGATGTGGAACGTGTCAATATACATAATAAAATACATAGAATAAAGACATTGTTATGGTATTAATAACAGTGCACAAAAGTCATACTTATTAGCTTAAAAACTAGTCAACATAAATGTGAAGACAGCAGTTTCATATTTAGAGCATTATTGCATTTATTTTAACCTTGAACAGTAATCAAAACTTCCCACTTTGGGTTTAAAAGGGACCCAAAAATGGAAATGAGAAAAACAGGAATTTTTACATTAGGGCATTATTACATTAGTTTAACAGTAAACAGTGTCAAAAAATTTAAAAACATCTTTCCAATCTGGGTTTTACTTATTTCTCTGAAAGAATTCCTCTAGTGAATAAAGTGAGGTCTCAAGTAAATAATTTTTCAAGCTACTTTTAAATACTGATGTACGACTCCTTATACTTTTGACGCTGTTGGGTGGGGAATTGAAAATTTTCGTTCCAGCGTACTTTACCCCTTTCTGAATAAGTGTCAAGTTCTTTAACTCACAGTGGAAATCCTCTTTTCTTCTGGTGTTATGTTCATGATGTAGGCAATTCGTTTCATACAGAGTGGGGTTATTTATTATGAAGCACATCAGTGAATATATGTACTGAGATGTTGCTGTCAGTATTTCAAGTCATTTAAAAAGATTTCGACATGAGGTTCGTGGGGGTACACCAAAAATGATTCTTATTGCTCTTTTTTGTGCTGTGGGGATTTTCTTTGCGGCAGGTGTATTGCCCCAGAAGATGACGCCATAACACATCACTGAATGAAAATAGCCAAAGTAAGCTGACTTTGAGATGGTAATGTCATTGAAGCGTGACAAAATTCGTAAAGCAAATGTTGCCGACGTCAGCCGTTTTAGTGTTTGTAGAACGTGATGTTCCCAGTTCAGCCTACTGTCCATGTATACGCCTAGGAATTTTGATAATTACACTTGCTTTATCATCTGATCATTCTGTGTGATAACTATTTCTTTTGGGTTTTTGTGGGTTGTCTGGAACTGGATAAAATTGGTTTTTTTCAGGTTTATTGAAAGGGAGTTAATACTAAACCAACCCAGAACTTCTTTAAGGATATCATTGACCTCGGATTCTAAGTCAGTAGTTGACACATTATCCACCACAATGCTCGTATCATCAGCGAACATTGTAAATTTACACTGCTTATTGATGGATAAAGGCGGGTCATTAACATATATGAGGAACAGCAAGGGCCCAAGCACTTATCCCTGTGGCACTCCATGCTGCACAATTCCCCACTCAGAGTCCACTATATATTGTGATACACTATCTGAAACATCTAGAATAATCTTCTGCTTCCTATTTTCGAGGTACGATTTTAACCAGTTCCCTACAGGTCCTGTAATTCCATAATGACAGGCCTTCTTGAAGAGTATCTGGTGATCTACACAGTCAAATGCCTTTGATAGTTCGCATAAGACACCAATTGGCAGCCTCTTGCTGTTTATAGACTCTAGAACATCATTTGTGAATGAGAAAATTGAGTTATCTATTGAAACTCCCTTTTGAAAACCACATTTGTAGCATCCCCTGCTTTGTACAGGGGCCTGACAACAGAGTATTTCATTCTGTCTGGAAACACTCCTTGTTGCATGGATGTGTTGCAGATGTGAGACAAAACTTTGGCCACTTCACTACAGCAAGCCTTCAACAGCTTGCTTGAAATATCGTCAATACCAGCAGAATGTTTATTTTTCAAAGACTGTAAGATTTTTTTGATTTCATTGGCAGTAATGGGAAGCACACTTATTTGGCTGAAAGGTTCTGGAAAATTATTTTTCATTATACAGGCAGCTTTATCTACAAAACCATGGCAACCTATCTGTGTTGGGACAGTTAAAAAATGTTGGTTAAAGATTTCAGCAATTTCCTCACTAGTAGTTATCTCTGAGTTGTCAACAGTTAAAACAATATTTTTGTCTTTGGTGTAGTTTACAGTCCCTGTCTCTCTCTTTATAACATTCCAAATTGTTTTAATTTTATTTTCAGAATTAGTAAATTCAGATGCTATACACATACTTTTAGAGTTTTTAATTACTTTGGCAAGAATTTTACAGTAGAGTTTATAATGTTTTAGCTGAGCAGGGTTGTTAGAATTCTTTGATGCTATGTAGAGTTTTCTTTTTCTCTGACAGGAAGCTATGATGCCCTTAGTGAGCCATGGTTTTTTTTGCAGACCTAGCAGGTCTCTGTATGACTTTTTTGGAAATACACTTTCAAAGGTACCTGCTATCTCATTTGTGAATAAATTGTATTTTGAATTAGCAGTTTCTGCTAGATAAACAGTCAGCATGCTGAAGACATGATCTGAACGTTTGAATAGCTTCCTCACTTATTTTCCTTACTGTTTTCCATCTAAGTGAGGTGTCACTCAGAGGAATTCCCAAGCTGTTGAAAGTAACTCGTTGTCCATCATGGTCAGACAGACCATTTATAACCATTTCAATATTAATATGGTTGACTTCACTCTGATCAACAAAAACGTCATCAATGAGAGTACTGGAAGAGGTTGTGGTTCCGGTGGGCGAGCTAACCACGGGAACAAGGTTGTACGTGCCCAAGAGATTTTCAAACTCCACCTTGCAGGGAGAATTAACCAAGAAATCTATGTTAAAATCCCCAACAACTACCATGCCCATATTTTTTCTACTTAAGTACAACAAAAGAGTATCTAATTGTTTAACAAACACTTTAAAATTATCAGATGGTGCTCTGTAAACTGCCACAACTGTTAATCTGGAGACAGTGTCTGGCACCTCTATAGCACATACTTCAAAATGTAGCTCAAAGCAGAATCTTTGTACATCTGTTGCCGTGAACAAGACATTGTTTTTTACATATACAGCTACTCCTCCTTTGTCCATATAGTTCCTGCGAAGATGATGGTATTATGGCACATGAATGATATTGCGCCATTTAATGTCATGTGTGCACAATAAAAGAGAGAACAGTACATTGGCAGTCTTTCTTTTGCATCTAAATTACTTTTTGGTGTATAGGTTGTGGTGACAGTGTGATTTGTAGGGCAGCCTGAGGTCTAGTTCAGACTGAAATGTCACATTTTGGTTCAGAGTTGACAGAGCAGTATCAGAGGATTCAGTTAACCTAAATTTTATCTGCCATTGCTGAGATACAGATTCAGACCACTACATACCAACAAATACCATCATCCCTAGTTTCTTCAGCAAGACTATGTGATAAATTATTCAAATGCCTTGGATAAATTGAGGAAAACTTCAGATACTGTTTTTTTTATTTTTTTTTATCTAAAGGCTGCTCAATCAATCCAGTTAAACCTTCAATTGTTGTCTTTTGATTTCCCTTTTTGGTTTCCATGTTGTGGTGGAGTTATTACATTGTTTTCTAAGACCCAATTAACCTGTTGAGGATGATCATTTCTAATAGGGTCATTCCATATCAGTTCAACCAGGGGCTCCAGCTCATAGTCTCAACTTTGACTGAAATTCAGTACACTAATTCTACCATGTATGGAACACTCATGTACAAAGTATCAGTTTCCCCTGCCAATTAGTTCCAGAATTATGACTTGTGAAAGAAGGTGGTGTGACCCAGAAATTGCAACCCGCTTCTGGCAATATATCTTCAGACCCAACTTCAGGTCTTAATAACTTTGGAACTATTCTACACAGTCCAGTGAAATTTTTACAACCCAGTAACATCCATTTAGAGAACACACTCTATGAATCAAAACACCAACAACTTATTTCTGAGGGAAAATAAAAAATTCCAAAATGTGATTAAAAAATGTAATACGTTAAAAGGTACATATTGTAGGTGCCCTCTATGTCAAATTTAATTCACTCAAAAAGGGTATAAATTTTTTTGTGGTAAGCTTAATATGGCCTAAACACACACAAAACTCATCATGCCCATATCAGTCACAGAAACAGAGTTACATGCACACGAAAATACAAAAAATTGAAAAATTACCTGCAAAACATGTATTTTCGAAGTGTGGTAGCACAAAAGGGACAAGCGGTATCCAAGCCAAATTTCACACACTGCATAAGTAGACCATAATGATACATATCACAAAATTTCAGCGTGTTATTGCAAGACATTTGTGTACAATGGAAGTTGACAGATGTATTCGGTGATGTGCCCATTGTTCCACAAGAGTTTTGTAAAACCATATCGTAAACTGTTCTGCCTCTTCTTATCCTCTCCCACAACTGTTTAATCACTAAGTAACAACATATAGACAAATTAACACAAGCTATAATTAATGTTTACTGCACCTTAACTGCTAAAAACCAGTTGATTGTGCTTCGAACAGAAGTTCTGCCACACTTTAGCTACTGTACTCTGTACATTGAGTGGCAAATTGTCTTCCTGATACTGTGGTAGGAACTGGAACTGTCATAAGAATATGCTCAAAAGGCATCCAACACCTGCCTGCCAAACGTGGCCAATGAAATGATCTTGCTGGTCCTGCTGGTGCCATGAAGTTCACAAATACAGCACCTTCTGCTTCACAGTACTCTGCAACATATCCTAAGTACCATTTGTCATCATAAACAGCAATAACATAGCAACCTGGTTCTATGTTGCTACTTTTGCTTCTGAATCCTGAGTCAGACACACTGTGAAGACACACGTTGTGCATGAACCTATAGTTATAACCGAATAGTCTGCTCATCTGCTCATTGTCAGAGTCTGCTGGAGAGAAGGGATGATGGCTCCTTGCACCTGCAATAGTTTTAATGTGTTCTAGTCTGCTTTTTAGCAACTCTTCGACTGATTTCACCTCATCTTTCAAAACATAGAATGATTGTATGCCAGCGATATTTTTCTGTAACCAGGTAACTAATTGAAGAGGTGTTAGAATGTGACCTTCTGTAGGGTGCTGCAAACTATCTTGTGATGCCATGCGCTTAATGGTAACACCAATACCATCACATACATTTTTACCATGACTTGTTGCGAAAAAATTCCAATCTGCGTGAATCTGAAAATCGTGGTAGTGATGCATAAATTTTTGATATTTTTACAATTTTTGTACTGACTAGCTGCCCCATCACTGAAATATTTTGCAAAATGTATGTGAGGCAGCTTGTTTTTTTACATATGCCATGACAGTGCGAATGTAGACACGAACTGCAGTGGCATCGTGAATTAAACAGTCTCTAAAAATGCAGAGGTTCATGACAGACACATCACCCAATTCACCTCTATAGTAAATCGCAAATGGCTGCAGAGTTGCTTGACTGTTGTCCCATTGATATCCTTGGATGGCATCTTGAACTATAAATGCATAATTTTCATAAAAGCCTAATATTACTATAATTTCATCTTGTTTCAAATTATCCTTACAAAACTGGAGATAAGCTGACTGTGCTGTTGCTGTGAAGCTGTGTGTGGTCAGTTTGTCTGTTTTTGACAGCAGATTTCAACAAGATCTTCCACTGTACTTTGCTTTGTGTCAAGACTTGTGCGATCCATGTGTGTCCATTGCTTATAAGAAACAAGTTCATCGTCATGCATAAGGAGTTAGTTCACCATACAGTTTGTTATTCATGTGTTCTGTAAGATTTGCCTTACCAGGACACTTTTCACACCTGTGTATCATGCAATGGTAGGAACTGATGTCACACACTAACAGCTTCATTGCACCTTTGTAATCCAGACCAGAATCAAAATGAACTGCCGGTCTACAGTGTCCAACGGGCCCGTTGGAAACTGTAGACTGGCAGTTCACCCGTGGATATTTTGATTATCAAATACGCCGGGAGAAAATTTTGATGGGTCTCACATACACAAACATTGTGTGTGCCCCTTGCACTTACAGGCACAACCCATTTTGGCTGAAGATTGAAAAAAGGTGATAAACCTACTTTGGTATTGGGATACTTTTCCTTGAATTCTACATATAGTTCTGATATGTTGAATAGCAACAGTCTTTTTTGCATCTGTACACGTACATTTCCCATTTTCACCGTTACATAGTCTTTTTTTGAGGCATTATTCGGCTGTAGTCATTATTTTCATAAAACTCCAACACTAGCACCTTTATTTCTGAACTCAATTGCTCACTCTGAACCTGCTGAAGTTGTGGAAGCACTCTTTGGGTTCCTTTTATTTTCCTAGCTTGCTTTACCATATATGTAGAAACATTGAATTCCTTTGCAGTAGTCAAGAGACCAGCTGGAAGGTGCGAGGGTAAGAATAGCTACTTTTTTTCTGGCATGTGGATATGGAACATTTTTCTTTCAAATCATGCA
Organism: Schistocerca piceifrons; assembly: GCF_021461385.2. Taxonomy (NCBI): domain Eukaryota; kingdom Metazoa; phylum Arthropoda; class Insecta; order Orthoptera; family Acrididae; genus Schistocerca; species Schistocerca piceifrons. The sequence goes on along the minus strand of NC_060141.1, from coordinate 190,073,280 downwards.
CAATTTTGTCCAAATCAGAGCATTTCTGGCATGATTTCTGTTCCTTTGGAGCTGATAGTTCTTCCTCTTCCACCATTAGTGTGGCAGCTAATTTGTGTTTTAATTCTATTTGAGCTTCTTGTAGTTTTCTTCTGCCATAGCTGGGCCTGTCTCTTTTCCCAACTTTGTGTGTCTTCATGGGAGACAGACCAAGAGCAGTCACTGAAGTATTTAATTGCTCATCCACTGTGGTTGTAGGTGGCTGATACTCTTAGTCACTGTCATGTAAATTATCAGAATATTCTTCATTTTTTAGCAGTGCAACACACCTGGAACATAGCTTTTGCCCTGGTTTCATGTTAAGTCCCATGCACTGATTCACTTTCAATACTGATTTTATATCAAGTTCTTTGAGGCTGCACTTCACTGTCTTCTTATGAATCCAAAATGGATCAAAATAACTTCTGTGTAGGAAAGAAGACTTATCCAGAAACACTTTCATATGATGATAACAAACACTAAAGTTTCCTGGAACTGTACTTCTTTTGCCCATAGGGTGTATCCTGGATCTCCATAGCAACAAATCTTGGTCCAATTCATCCAGATAATACAGTACGAAGCGAATGCCACATTTTGTTCCATATGTTGTTTTATGACATTCAGATGCTTGTGTTCTACCAATACTGCAAGTTGTTCAAACAAAAGCACCACTAGTACACTCTTCCGCCTCCATACTGACTTTCCACAACAGTACTGACCAGTCTGAACTAGAATCTTAAAAACATGAGTAACCTGTAATTGTTGCTTGTTTCCTTTGTTGTTCCTGCCTAACAATGACTCATTCTGTTCCTGAAAACTACCATTGTTTAATTTTCTGTTGTGTAATGGTTCCCAACAATTGCTGCAGATTTATCTGAAACAAGCTGTCTGCATAATCACTATCACTTGCTAAATCGTGTTAAAAGAAATGTAACCAAATACATCTCTGTCAACTTTTATTGTACACAAATATCTTGCAATAACAAGTTGAAATTTTGCCACATATTATATTATGGTCTACTTATGCAGTGTTTGAAATTTGGCTTGGATATCACTTCTTCCTTTTGTGCTACCACACTTAGAAAATCCGTGTTTTTCAGGTAATTTTTCAAATTTTTGTATTTTCGTGTGCATGTAACTCAGTTTTTGTAACTGATATGGGCATGATGAGTTTTGTGTGTGTTTAGGCCACATTAAGCTTACCACAAAAAATTTATACCCTTTTTGAGTGAATTAAATTTGGCATAGAGGGCACCTACAATATGTACCTTTTAACATATTACATTTTTTTAATCACATTTTGGAATTTTTTATTTTCCCTCAGAAATAAGTTGTTGGTGTTTTGATTCATAGAGTGTGTTCTCTAAATGGGTGTTACTGGGTTGTAAACATTTCACTGGACTGTGTGGAATAGTTCCAAAGTTATTAAGACCTGAAGTTGGGTCTGAAGATATATTGCCAGATGTGGGTTGCAATTTCTGGGTCACGCCACCTTTTTCCACAAGCCATAATTCTGGAACTAATTGACAGGGGAACTTAAAATTTTGTACATGAGTGTTCCAGACTTGGTAGCATTGGTGTGCCAAATTTCAGCCAAATCTGATACTATCAGCTGGAACATTTTCTCAAATTGCTTGAATTGACATGGAATGACCCAATATTTTCCAAAAACCTGATAGTAGATATTGGTCTATAATTATTAGAGTAGTTATTGTTTTCTTTTTTGCACACAGACATTACATTGATTAATTGAAGCTGATACGGAAAAACAGTCTCTCAGAATAACATTGTCCAATAACGTTACCTGCTTGATTAGATAGTTTGTCATTACATCATGGCCAGCAGACTTACTTCCTTTCAGCTCTTTTACAACCTATATATGCTCTTCTTATGTTACTTGTTTCGATGGGATTGATAGTCTTGGGTTTACTGTTACTCTGATGTGGTGACAGGTTATTCTTGTCATGTTTTAGTTTTCTACTGGAAGTTACTTTTCAGGATGTTGGGAATATTTATCTGTGATCTATTACTTGTTTTTATATATTTGATTGTATTAACTGTACCTGAACTTTATATTAAAGCGTGCCTCTTCTCAATAAAATGCCAAGTGACATGGCACAGTGGTTAGTACACTGGACTTGGAGTCAGTTTGTTGCTGTTGTGGTCTTAAGTCCTGAGACTGGTTTGATGCAGCTCTCCATGCTACTCTATCCTGTGCAAGCTTCTTCATCTCCCAGTACCTACTGCTACCTACATCCTTATGAATCTGTTTAGTGTATTCATCTCTTGGTCTCCCTCTACGATTTTTACCCTCCACGCTGCCCTCCAGTACTAAATTGGTGATCCCTTGATGCCTCAGAACATGTCCTACCAACCGATCCCTTCTTCTAGTCAAGTTGTGCCACAAACTTCTCTTCTCCCCAATCCTATTCAATACCTCCTCATTAGTTATGTGATCTATCCACCTTATCTTCAGCATTCTTCTGTAGCACCACATTTCGAAAGCTTCTATTCTCTTCTTGTCCAAACTAGTTATCGTCCATGTTTCACTTCCATACATGGCTACACTCCATACAAATACTTTCAGAAACGACTTCCTGACACTTAAATCTATACTCAATGTTAACAAATTTCTCTTCTTCAGAAACGATTTCCTTGCCATTGCCAGTCTACATTTTATATCCTCTCTACTTCGACCATCATCAGTTATTTTGCTCCCAAAATAGCAAAACTCCTTTACTGCTTTAAGTGTCTCATTTCCTAATCTAATTCCCTCAGCATCACCCAATTTAATTTGACTGCATTCCATTATCCTCGTTTTGCTTTTGTTGATGTTCATCTTATATCCTCCTTTCAAGACACTGTCCATTCCGTTCAACTGCTCTTCCAAGTCCTTTGCTGTCTCTGACACAATTACAATGTCATCGGCGAACCTCAAAGTTTTTACTTCTTCTCCATGAATTTTAATACCTACTCCGAATTTTTCTTTTGTTTCCTTACTGCTTGCTCAATATACAGATTGAATAACATCGGGGAGAGGCTACAACCCTGTCTCACTCCTTTCCCAACCACTGCTTCCCTTTCATGCCCCTCGACTCTTATACCTGCTATCTGATTTCTGTACAAATTGTAAATAGCCTTTCGCTCCCTGTATTTTATACCTGCCACCTTCAGAATTTGAAAGGGAGTATTCCAGTTAACATTGTCAAAAGCTTTCTCTAAGTCTACAAATGCTAGAAATGTAGGTTTGCCTTTTCTTAATCTTTCTTCTAAGATAAGTCGTAAGGTTAGTATTGCCTCACGTGTTCCAACATTTCTACGGAATCCGAACTGATCTTCCCCGAGGTCCGCTTCTACCAGTTTTCCATTCGTCTATAAAGAATTCGCGTTAGTATTTTGCAGCTGAGACTTATTAAACTGATAGTTCGGTAATTTTCACATCTGTCAACACCTGCTTTCTTTGGGATTGGAATTATTATATTCTTCTGGAAGTTTGAGGGTATTTCGCCAGTCTCATACATCTTGCTCACCAGATGGTAGAGTTCTGTCATGACCTGGCTCTCCCAAGGCCATCAGTAGTTCTAATGGAATGTTGTCTACTCCTGGGGCCTTGTTTCGACTCAGGTCTTTCAGTGCTCTGTCAAACTCTTCACGCAGTATCTTATTTCCCATTTTGTCTTCATCTACACCCTCTTCATTTCCATAATATTGTCCTCAAGTACATCGCCCTTGGTATAGACCCTCTATATACTCCTTCCACCTTTCTGCCTTCCCTTCTTTGCTTAGAACTGGGTTGCCATTTGAGCTCTTGATATTCATACAAGTGGTTCTCTTCTCTCCAAAGGTCTCTTTAATTTTCCTGTAGGGCAGTATCTATCTTACCCCTAGTGAGACAAGCCTCTACATCCTTACATTTGTCCTCTAGCCATCCCTGCTTAGCCATTTTGCACTTCCTGTCGATCTCATTTTTGAGACGTTTGTATTCCTTTTGCCTGCTTCATTTACTGCATTTTTATATTTTCTCCTTTCATCAATTAAATTCAATATTTCTTCTGTTACCCAAAGATTTCTATTAGCCCCGCCTTTTTACTACTTGATCGTCTGCAGCCTTCACTACTTCATCTCTCAGAGTTACCCATTCTTCTTCTACTGTATTTCTTTCCCCCATTCCTGTCAATTGTTCCCTATGCTCTCCCTGAAACTCTCTACAACCTCTGGTTCTTTCAGTTTATCCAGGTCCCATCTCCTTAGATTCCACCTTTTTGCAGTTTTCTTCAGTTTCAATCTGCAGTTCATAACCAATAGATTGTGGTCAGAATCCACATCTGCCCCTGGAAATGTCTTACAATTTAAAACCTGGTTCCTAAATCTCTGTCTTACCATTATATAATCTATCTGATACCTTTTAGTATCTCCAGGATTCTTCCAGGTATACAACCTTCTTTTATGATTCTTGAACCAAGTGTTAGCTATGATTAAGTTATGCTCTGTGCAAAATTCTACAAGGGCGGCTTCCTCTTTCATTTCTTCCCCCCAACCCATATTCACCTACTATGTTTCCTTCTCTCCATTTTCCTACTGACAAATTCCAGTCACCCATGACTATTAAATTTTCGTCTCCCTTCACTACCTGAATAATTTCTTTTATCTCGTCATACATTTCATCAATTTTCTTCATCATCTGCAGAGCTAGTTGGCATATAAACTTGTACTACTGTAGTAGGCATGGGCTTTGTGTCTATCTTGGCCACAATAATGCGTTCACTATGCTGTTTGTAGTAGCTAATCCGCACTCCTATTTTTTATTCATTATTAAACCTACTCCTGCATTACCCCTATTTGATTTGTATTTATAACCCTGTAATCACCTGACCAAAAGTCTTGTTCCTCCTGCCACCGAACTTCACTAATTCCCACTATATCATTCAGTTTGACGAGGGTCAAAACACGCCCGGCCATTTAGATATAGATTTTCTGTGATTTCCCTAAATCTTTAAAGGCAAATGTCGGGATGGTTCTTTTGAAAAGGCATGACCAATTTCCTTCCCCACTCCAAGCTTGCACTCCATCTGTAATGACCTCATTGCGAAATTGGACGTTGACCATGAATCTTCCTTTTTTTCAATTAAAACAAAATGCCAAAGACCTTAACTTGCAAAAATTCTGTCCACAATTATGGAACAAGGAATAGAAATATAATAGAGACTTCAGAATATACAAGATTAAGTCAGTCCCATGATATTTTCAAATATACTAGCAGACAGCTTTGTAGTAAACTACCCCTGGCAGTGAGAGACCAACCATACAATTCCTTGAAAGGTATGCAGAGAACCTACTAATCGACCACTATGTTCATGACGTAGAAGAATTCTATAATAGTGTGAGATCCTAAACCAAACATTTAATTTAAATGTAAAATATAAAGTAACATCTTGTTATCACCAATGGTTGTGGAATAAATATGAACAAATATTTGCTCTCAGTCCTACTTAGATGTCGGGCTGTATCCATGTTATTCATTGACTTTGATACCCGTCACACATTAGCTTAACACAAATACAAGCAAACTTGCATAGTTTTGTAAAGAAAAGAAAAAGTTGCAAAAAAAAAAAAAAAAAAAAAAAAAAAAAAAAAAAAAAAAAAAAAAATGAACAAAGTTAGTAGAGAAAAGGATAGCTATAATATGTGCATTACTACAGAGATTAAGCAGTGAAAGTGAAGTGAATCTGAAGGGAGTCAAGTAAAAAAGTATAATTATTCTGACCAAGAAAAGTGGAAAAACAGTATGTACAGGGTGACAGTTATTGAACTATATGAAATAAAATAAAATAAATCATAACTTCTGAATGGTTTGCGTTTAGATGTTCAAACTGCACGGTTGGCTGCAGGGCATGATGGGAATTAGTATGCACTGTATGGTTTGGTTTAGTGACAAAGCCCACTTTCATTTGGGTGTGTCGACCGGTAAGCAAAATTGGCACATTTGGGGGCTGAGAATCAGCATTTTGCAATCGAGAAGTTTCTTCTCCTCAACAAGTGACAGTGTGGTGTGCAGTGTCCAGTCACGGAATAATTTGTGAGATATTCCTTGATGGCATGGTGAATACCAAAAGGTACATGAAGGTTTTGCAAGACGATTTCATCTCCATTATCCAAAGTGAACCTGATTTCGACAAGGTGTGGTTCATGCAAGAAGGAGCTCAACCCGTCAAAGCAGGAGAGTGTTTGATGTCCTGGATGAGCACTTTGGGGACCGCATTCTGGCTCTGGGGTACCCAGGCGACTGCATGGGCGTTGATTGGCTGCCATATTCTCCAATCTGAACATATGCAACTCTTTTTTGTGAGGCTATATTAAAGAAAAGTTGTACAGCAATAAATCCAAAAACATTGCCGAGCTGAAAATAGCCATTCAGGAAGTCCTCAACAGCATTGATGTTCCAACACTTCAGCAGGTCACACAGAATTTCACTGTTCGTCTGCGCCACATCACCACCAATGATGGCAGGCATATCAAAATGTGTTGTAACCTAAATCCAAATATGTAGCAATGTTTACATGTTGAATAAAGTGTGTGCATGCCATAGTTTGTGATTAATTTAAGTTTTTTTTCATATAGTTTAATAATTGTCACCCTGTACAGTTATTAAGGTATAAAGGAAGAGTATGATATGGGAGAAAATAGTGCAAGGAATTGCCATATTTAAATCTTAAGTTGAGTCAGGTATCTGTTTGACAGCTAGTTCTCTTTGGTATGATTCAGGAGACCTGATAAATGAGAATAAAAGTTGACATATTTGGCAGCTTTAATAAGAAGGTTGTGCAAGTGCTGTGTTGTTTCCATAATTGTGAAATGATGTTGTGGCCACTTCTTGGTAATGGCCTGTAAGGGTGAAACAGACTAATTGTGCCATTATAGAAATAAATTTTATTTATTTGATAACTCTTACAGCCCCAGTGGAACCATAACTTTAATTTCCAACAAGTTTATAGTGGTTGGGCTATTGAAATCACTACAGTTGAAACTTCTTGGAATTTGCATCTATAGAAACCATATTTTTTTTACAAACCACAAAAAAAATACTTTATCATTTATTGGGTCTAATTGTTTGCTTCAAAAGTGAAACTGATTACAACGAAGTTTCCCTATGGCACATGTGTTTTGATTTCATTCCAGTGATCAAATACATGTAATAGCTATATATGTCATTTTTATCACTCTGTGTACTATTTAAATTTATGAACTTTATGGAACAGAAAACAGTTTATTTAACTTTTTTTGTTCTCATTATCACTTATGATATTTGTATCACTAACTTACCTCAGCGTAATGAAATTAAAATGAAATCCAGACCTTTAGCTGCTTATGGGCATTGATAAATGTTAATGAGGACAGTTGAAAATGTGTGCTTCGACCGGGACTCGAACCTGGGATCTCCTGCTTGCATGGCAGACACTCTTATCAGACTGAGCCACCAGGGACACAGAAGATAGTGTGACTGTAGGGACTTATCTCTACCATGCTTCCCGTGAGACCCACATTTCCAACTTATTGTCCACACACTACATTTGTAGTGCCCCTGCCCACTAATTCATTATTCGTGGCAGTCAATCTACCAATTCCCAAAGGAGTTGAGCCAATGTGAGTGCATTTGTACTGAAGAAGATCACTGGCTGCTAAGCTTTATCTGTAGGAAGATGGTATCTATTCTTTCGGATGTGTCCGAATGAATATAGTAGGCAGGCACTACAAATGTAGTGTGTGGACAGTAAGTTGGAAATGTGGGTCTCACGGGGAACATGTCAGAGATAAGTTCCTGCAGTCGCACAATCCTCTGTGTCATCAGTGGTTCAGTCGGATAGAGCATCTGCCAGGTAAGCAGGAGATCCTGGGTTCGAGTCCAGGTTGGGGCACACATTTTCAACTGTTCCCGTTGATATTTATTAACACCTTTAAGTAGCTAAAGGTCTGGATTTCATTGTAAGCTCATTCTTCAAGAGCTGCAAGATCACCAATGGTATCTGTTCTTTCAGACGTGTCGGAACAAACAGGTGCCATCTTCATATACCTCATCTTATGTTGTGGAAACTGTGCCATTTTTACACTTGGACAATAGTTTTGACAGTTTTGTGTCCCACACTCTATTTCTACAAGGACAAAACATGTGACTTCTTGTTTATTTGTGTGTGTGTGTGTGGGGGGGGGGGGGGGGGGGGCACGCACGTGCGTGCTTTCAGTAACTGTTAGTTTTAAAAATTAATGTTGTGTTTGTCTGTCTCTTTACAGTTCATTTGTATCAGCATTTGTGGATGTTGTTACAAGTACAGTATTGTGTATTATGACAATCATAGCTGCACTGATGATAACTCTGGGCTTTCTAGTATGGTGTGATGAAATGACAAAAAGATTTCCATCGTAAGTAGTAACCAAGTTGACTGATTTACATACCTTTTTCTCTTTTTATTTCTGAAAAAAATAAATTTTGTTTGTATTTTGTGATACTATCTTACTTAGTACCTTGCTTTTCCAGCTCTTACCACAGGAAACCTCCCAAAAATGTTATTTCACTATGAAATGTCACTTTGGCCAAGGTAGACTGTCTGGTAGTCCCCACTCTATTGTACCTGTCTGATCACCAAAACTAGTCAGGAAGGAATTATTGTAGTGTCTGCAATAAATAATTGTTGTCGTTATAGATAAAATTACAGTATTGTTTGTACCTGGTAGAGGAAAATGCCACTTCAGTTGTTTTTAAATAACCATGCACAATAATTTTGAAATCTAGAGATACAGAAATGTATGAGTCTTATTTTATTTTTTACCAGATCACTTTGTCATGGTTTATTGAGTGGAACACTTGATCAACCGATGTTTCCTGGTAGTGAAGTCTGTTTGTATTGTTTTGGTAGTTGTATTTTATATCAGTATTGGTTGTCAGTGACCCTTTGGTTGAAAAATACTGTCACATGACCCTTCATTTCACTCCATAAAGGCCGGTTCATTTCCTGAGTTTTCATTGTGTGTCCAGCAAAGAAAATTTATAGCTTTTGCATTTTTTTCCTTAGATTTCACAGTACATATTATTGTCTTTATGTCATTACCTTTTATGAGATGACTCAACTGTCAATATTGAATATTGAGTAGCTACCGGTAATTTAACTTGTACAGTGTACCAGATAGGGGAAGTAGAGAAAATCTTCATCAAGAGAGGATTATTAAAAGTAGTATGAAATCAACAGTACTCATTCTGGTACAAGACTATATTTTTCCAATGTGATCAGTTTCATATACTAGAAATACTCAAAACTGTCAACATCTAATTTTAACCATAACCCTGCAGGTAATCCTGCAATGGCCAACAACTCAACTTTTGTGGCGGTGTTCGTAGCGACAAACAATTCGCTGTAGAAACGGCTTACGAAGTCACCGCCACACTTTTAATAGCGGGCTGACCAGTCCGCTGGAACAGTGAACAGAAAGATGAAAACCCAAACACTCTGATTATCTTTATTAACGAAGATACAGACACAGTAGTGAACTCAGTGTCTACAGAAATCTGTCTAGTTCGAGTCGGAGCGGATAGGTCAGCGTCGGCTGACGACAAACAACAACTCTGCTGCGATGAACACACAACTGACTAGCAAGTACACAATTCGGTGGCGAGTATACAACTGAGCGGCGAATACAGAACTGTCTTAGCGCTCGCGACTCCAGCGCTTAAGAAGCCAGAAGCCAGCGGTGGCGCGCGCAGACTTGCGGCGATTTGCTGTCTCGCTGGCGCTGCTTATGTGGACGGCGT